>NC_072820.1:5462500-5645000 GCF_027744805.1 Dunckerocampus dactyliophorus
AGGAGCTTTTGTGCCTTACTGGCTGTCGTGGTCGGGCGAGAGCGTCTCATCTTCACAGGCCCACTCCTCACTGTCGTCCGTGACTGAGGGGGGGAAAACAAATGGCTTCAATTAAGAAGTGCGCATGCTGATGACTGAGGTTTGGCAGGGTTGCAACCAAGCCACCCCAAATCCACTTCTTATATTGAATTCCTTCACAATCGTAAAATAACAGTTGTCAGATATATGACAACTACTAAACTAAAAGGTATTTGGGTCAGGCCTTTTGGGGCTGTTAAGGTATCTTTCCAAACTCAGCACCTCTGCTTCGTGTCGCTTAACAAGTCTGCTTTAGCCTGCGTTGCAGCCCAATCAAAAGCATTTATCTTCAACTTTTACAGATTCATTTTTGTGACTGACACTATCAGACTTGTTATTTTTAGAATGTTTATTATTGTACCGTTTACCATTTATTATTGTATTTATAGTTTGCATTGGTGTACATAGAATTGCACTGCATCACAGTTACAGATATTTGTATTTGCGTTATTTGCCCCCCCCCCGTACCTAATTAAGGTAAACAAAACATCTTGTTTATGCAGTTCAACACCACTACAAACTACAACCAAAAAAATTGGCATCAATGGCCAGCATGGTGAAATACTGTAGTGGCCAGCACTTCGGCTTCCAATCTCCATTGGAGGTGTACCTAATAAAACTATATATTGCACTCTATATCCATAATGTTTTTGTGATACTTACAACTGCTTGTTAGTACAGGGTGGCTTGAGGACCTAGAAAAACAACAAAAATTCAAAATGTTGGGTCGTGACACCCACAATGATGTTCTCATATCGAGTACCTGCTCCCGATGCTGATGGTGTCTCCCTCCAGGTTGCCACCACGTCCAGCTGCTTGGGCCTTCTTGCCAAGTTCGAGCATTTCCTTGATATTAAGCTCCACATTCATCACAGAAATGTAGCCATCTGCCAAAGCCAGAGAGTAGTGCAATCATTGGAATACTCAACAGAACAAAGACTGAAACAGTTGTTTTGTGTTTAAAACTCACATTTGTTGCTTGCATCCCGTGCCAGCCATTTCCCTTTGGGGCAGTTGGTGGTGCGAATGATGCTGACCGTGTCCCCGCTTTTCACGGGCAGGTCATTCTTCCGAACTTTGCTGGCCACCATCACCTTAGCATGGTACATGGGCTCTTCGTCGCCTGTCACCTAAAGAGTCACATCACAGCCTCACTGACAATTTTTTTTATTAAGTCACTATATTCATTGAAATACTTAAAACACTCCCCTGAAAACCTACTTCCTTAAAGTATTGGCCTCAACTCAGGAAGAAAAACAGGTTGTTCCGCTAGATCAAGGGCATCAAACTCGTTTCCACCTTGGGCCACATCAGTTATGGTGACCATCAGAGGGCCACCTGTAATCTCATGCCATTATGACAAATTTGATTATCATCATTTTCACTTTGAGTATACATCTATCATATAATTAATAATTAATTATTCATTAATAAATAATACAAAATAATCTTTTTAAATTGGATTTGACAACAAAAAAAATTACTTAGGCACCAACCAAGATTAATTTAAAATATATAATTTTAAATTATTGTTGAATTAATATAAAATATATTTACATAAGTAAAAACAATAACATATATAAAATAATATTTTTTACAATCATATAAATAAATAATAAAATTATAGAAAAATATAATACCTGTATTAAAAAGTCAAACAAATAAAAGTATAGATAAAAATAAGTTTTAAAAAATATATATGTTTGTATATAGAAATATTTTTTTTACATAAAATTAAGATATAAAAATGTAAATATATAAAATAAAATAAGTATCTCCTTGATGGGCCACATAAAATGCTATGGCGGTCCAAATCTGGCCCCCGGGCCTTGAGTTTGACGCCTGTGCACTCAATGGATAGATGAACTACATTTTCTATGACATTTGACACCACTGTGTGTCACAATGACACCACTACCACAATACACCCAGCCTGCAGCAGACCTGACAACATTGAAGAAATGTTATTATCATTATTATACCCTCTTCAGAGATTTTTTTACATCTTGAAAAAAAACTAAAATATCAGCATGTCCTGTTTGACCCTTGGCCCACACCGTAGTTTGAGGAACTGCAGCACTGTGGCAATTGATGTGGAGCCACAAACGGGAACAAACATTGAGCAGAAATGGACAAAGAAAATGGTATTTTGAATGGTGAGTTTAGCTTGAAAGCCCTGGCAGATGGCTCTCTTGACAAGACCAAAGTTATTTGGATCTAATGTCGCTGTGTGTTGAGCTGTCAGGGAGTATGTTGAGTCTCAAAGGCCAGAGAGAAAAGAGAAGGTACTGGAGCACTGCAAGTATTTTTTTAAATTGTCATTTATACAGTGCTACCTTGGCATATGAGTGTCCCAACTAACGAGTGTGTTTTGGATGCGAGCAGTCATCTCAGCTGATTTTTAGTTGGAAATAGTTGGGAAAATTAAAAAAAATAAATAATTAAAACAGCTGTAATTTTAGAAGAATAAAGTCATCATATTAAGAGCTGTAGTCTAAGGAGAAAAAAAGTCACAATTTTATAAGAATGAAGCAAAAATAATGCCTTTTTAGTAGCACAGAGGTGAAATATATATATATATATATATATATATATATATATATATATATATATATATATATAAAATACACTGTATGTTATTTTTTACAGTGGTAATATGAGAAACAAAACTAAATAAAATTTTGGACAATTTGCTCGGGGAAAAAGTTAGAAGATTATGGGAAAACAGTAAAGCCATAATATTATGAGAAGAAAACTTGTGAAGATTATGAAGAAAGTTGAAATATCTTGGGGGGAAAAAAAGGGAAAAAAGCGCAAAGAGTGAAGTTGACACTAAAAATAGACTTTTTTCACCTACATCACAAAGCTGAGATGCAGTTTTTTCTTGAAATATACATCACTTCTTAGTACATCTATGTGTGTTACTTTATAAAATATCAAAGTGGCCCTTGCATCCTGTCATTTTTCACTATGTGGTCCTAGGTGGAACTGGTGTGGACACCCCTGGCGTAAAATAATTGAAAAAAAAAAACCTACTTTGAACTTCTTTTTCATTTCATTCTCTTTCTTCTCTCTTTCTTTTTGCTCCTTTTTCTCCTTCTCCAGTCGCTGCTTCTCTCTCTTCTTCTGTTCCTTATAGTCAGCGGTGTTGGGGCTCTGGCGTTCCTTGCTGAAAACAAAGCGGATTGCACAGAAGCGACTAACGCTCGCTTTCCATTACAAGTTAGAAGTAAGACGGGCTGAGTGTGAATAGAACCATATGCCATACGGCTTTTACGGCATGGAACTAGTTTGTGGCACAAAGTCTTCTTTTAATGTAAAGTATGAGTGATGTGTTACATACCTGTGGACATGATTAAGGGATGAATGTTCTCCCGGTACGGCGCCCCTGTTTGATCATCACAGTGGGAGAAAATCAAAGGCTGTCCTCCATCTGGGAAAAATCAATGTCAATTAAAAATCTCCGCACATACCATGGGTTCCGTGGCCAAATGTTAAGGGACGCCTCCTCCTTCTTGAAGTAAAGAGAATAAATTCAGCACAGACGGAGTAACAACTGGACATATTTAAATTATACACAGTAAATTAGATAAACAATACATCTGATTTACCACTGGGTGGTTGTCAGCATATGGATCTGAAAAAAAAAATGTTGACAATGACCTTAATCTCAGTCGGGGTTTGATTTAAAAAAAAAAAGCTTCAAATAAGGAAGTATCCTTACTCTTCAGGTTGACTTTTTGCTTGCGTGAGTTTTGGCAGAGGATGAGCTTGTTGAGGTTTTCCACATCTTCATACACGTTATCACATTCATAGTCTAGTTCACTGACACTAAGATGAACAAAAATGAGCAAAATGCCGGTGAAAAAGGTTTGGATTAGATCTCACCATTGATGCGTGTGAATCTCGTCATTGGCTGGTGCTTCTTGGAAACCCGGCGCGTTTTCCTCAGGGCCGGGGTGCCACTTGGCAGCTGACAGTTCCATCTCATCAAGATGAGGAGGCACGATCGCGCCGTCACTCCAAGGATACTGTGCAATGGACTCTGTCAGATTTGATGGTTCGGGGAAGCTGTTTGGCTCATGTGGTGTTCCGTTCAGACTGCCAAGCTTCAGCTCTTGAATGAGGGGGCCCTCAGCGGCCCCTGTGGAGTTACATGTGTCCGACTGAGAAGCCTCACAATCAGGGACTCCGCAGTCAGTTGGTGCAGGAGGTGGAGAGTTAAGAGCTCCGAAATCTAGAACCTCTAGATCTAGAGCGGCAATGTCAACAGTCTCAGCCTGTATCGGTTCCATCTCTGTATTCTCAAAGTCTGGAAATTCAGGAGCATCCAGGACAGTATTGGAGATGGATAGATGCTCCGACTGTAGCGCATCAGTTGGCCCTTGCGTGGGATCTAGTAGCATGCAAAAGATAGCATCACTGAAGCAGATGTCCACCAACAAACTGGAGCACTGAGAACAATTCATTTCTGTTATTACAGGTTTGTCATAAAAGACCATGTTTCCCATATACTCATTGGCCGCCACAAACAAATACATTTGGTGCTACCTGTTTACCCTTTAATATAAACAAATTATAATACACCTGGTCTGCCAGTGAATAAGATGATGGTGTTGCCAACTATACTTAGTGATTAATCAGACCACCTCAACATACTTTTTTTCAGAAAAGCGACTAATGCCAAATCTAGGAGAGCCTTTTGGAGACTCTGGAGTTAAAGCACGTATCTCTCTTCTGAAAGTGTGCCCCTCCTGCATCTAAAAGCACTCAGAGGTGGCTCAGTTTTGTTTGTGACATAAAAAAAAAAAAAAGATGGCAAACAAAGTAAGGGAAAGAAGTTCTAAACTAGGGGTAATTTCACAAGAATACCGTCAAAATATTAATATACAAAAGTTGTAATAGAACAAGAAAAAGTTTAAATTTTATGAGAATAAACTCATAACATTATCAGGAAAAATAGTCACTTTAGTAGGATAGAGTTGAAATATTAAAGAAAAAATACTTTTTTAAAGTCATAACATGAGAAATAAAACAAAATGAAGTCGTAATTATAAGGGATGGAATTTATGAAGCTTATTTGAGAAGAAAGTAGAAATATTTAGAAAATAAAAATCATCATACTAAAAATACTCCTTTTAACCTATATCACAAAGCTGAGATGCAGTTTTTTCTTGAAATATACATAACTTCTCGGCATATCTACAAAGTCTCATAGTGGCCCTCATTTTTCAGTATGTCACCATCGGTGGACAAAGTTTGGACACCCCTGTATAAACATATTTGCTTTATATTAAGGTTTTGAGTCACTTTTTGCAAATGCCAAATATGATTACGATGGCCAATGATGCAAATTTTAACCTTACGCACCTACTCGGCAACCCACCGCCACCACAAATAGATTACATCCCTGTGGGGAAACACTGACAGGACCCAAACCGCAGAGACAAAACAAGAAACGAGTTCTTCAGGGGCAAGAAGTGAAAGGTTTTAGACGAGCCACACCAATCTCCAGACTACACGACTATTACCTGTTAAAGATGACACCGAATAGAGTAATTTCAAAAGAAATTAAATGTTTAATTTGTGTCTAGTGTTCATCGTTTTATGTCATACCCAAAACTACAGCGAAAATACAGGAACTGTTCTCACTGTTCCAGGACTTTTGATTGGGAGCGTATGCATGCAAACAGCAGTATGAATAACGCAGCCACTGATGTCCAAAGAAAATAGGAGAAGATACAAAACTACATGACCCACAGCTAAAAAAAAATAGGAAAGAGGAATGAAAACGTTAACACACCATTAACCAGAGGTTGTCGGTAACGGCTGAGATCTAATAATGGAGGTCTGGGGGGCTTTAATGGCTTTACCGCCAGTGATCTCAAATCAGGCAGAGGCTTCTTTGGAGGAGCAGAGCGGGAAGGAAGTGCGGCGGTTGCAGGAGGAGGGTCAGCTTTCTCCCGGCCACATTGCTTCATTACTGCAGGCTCTTTGGAGAAACCAATTCATGATTAATTTCAAATGCAGAGAGAGTGAAAGAACAGTGCAGTATACTTCGAGCGGAGCTGTTGACTCTGGAGAAAGGTCGAGCAGAGATGCAAGCCAGGGGTGGAAGACATGCAGGTGGAGGCGAAGGTAGGTCCGACTTCACGTATTCCATGTTCTTTGGTGGCGGAGGGAATGCCCTCTCGTGTGATATGAAGTCAGGGGAACGCAGACTCTTTGGTTTGCTGGAGATCAACATCTGCCGGTAGGAGAACTTCTTCTTGGCTCTCTCCAAGGTGCTAATGATGCGGTTGTCCGAGTCAATGCTTGTCTCTGCTGACGGAGGACTCACAGAGACATCTGGACTGGAGAGGCGGCCCTCTCTGGTTGATTGGTCACCTTGGAGGGAAACGCCATCCTCTGAGGTCTGTTTTTCCACAGAGGGCAGCTCGCCAGGAGCACTGGAAGGTCTGGTGGTCAATTCAGTGTATGTGTGCTCCCCTCCGCTTTCTGTGCTCAACTTTGACACTTTAGATTTAAAAGGAAGCAGCAAGTTCTTCTTCTTGAGTTTGGTTTGCGGAAGCACTTCTTTCACAGTCTCTAGTTCCGGCTGGGTCTCCGTTTTGGGTTGCGCATCACACTTTTGCTCTTTTCCGGGCAGGACGGGAAGCACCCGTGGCATGTGGCGTTCTTTGAAGGACTGCCGTGCCGTGCTTTCTCCATTAGCGGATCGGGAAGAGGGGGAGATCTGCTGAGGCTGTGGTGGAGAAGAAATTGGCCGCTTTCCCCCAGAAGCCCGCAGTCCATCTCTAAAGATAACTCTGGGAACCACTGTTGTCTTGTTTTCTGTGGCAATATTGATATTGTTAACCACTGAACTGCAGTGGCCTCCAGCAGGAGGAAGGTGTTTGGGTTTCTCAGCTACAGCTGGTCGAGCGCTTTTGGATTGAACCAGGAGGGCCTCCTCCTGAAACTTGGCTCTCAGAGCTTTGAAATTGATTGCACTCTCCTGAAAAACAGAAACAATCATTTACTTACATAAAAATATAAAAATTAAGTATGGACTACTTATTCTAGGAATGTTACACAAACAAATTCTCATCAACAAATATCTTCTAGCATTCTACACAAAAAAAGCAATGCAATTAGTTGTTTTCCCTATAAATTCTATTTTAGATTTATCTTGTTAAATTTAAACACCGTTTTAAAATTTGAATCCATATATTGTTAGCAATTACTAACATGTCTTTGAGTAAAATAGTAACCATGGGCTTATAATTGCTTTTCTAGAAATAAGCTAATCATACACGACAACTTAACATTACCTGAGGCACAATGTAATTAAATGAGAAGCGTCTAAGCTAGCACAGGTAAAGATAACGCTAATTGCCAACACAATGCGAAGTTCTTTACCTCCTCCATTGTATCTCGTTTTTTTCATCACGCAGCCTGACGTTTAGTGGCTTATTTTTTTTCTTTAGCTTATGGGAACAAATTTCAGGTAAAGTTGTCTGCTAATCGCAAACGACGCTAACGCAAACAATTTAGAAAGCACCACCGGTGTTGTGGTGCGCATGCGTACTGCGCGTCACCCCGTACGTGCGCGTTCATGACGTTGCACTCGTAGTAACGAGCACGCTCAAGGAGACAAAAATCACGAAAATACATTTAATAGTTCTTTCCATTTGGTTTGCTGCCAAATTCAGATAAAATTTGGATTTTGTTTTCTAGACACTTTTAATTAGTTTATACAATATAGCCATTTATAGTACAATAGGTTAAATTTATATATATTACAAAATCGGAATAGCTACTATTCATCCAGTTAAAGTATTATCTGTTCATATCAGTGCGATTAAAAGGGGAAATCAGCATCATTATATGAACTCTACATTGTTAGATGTGCTGTAATCAGATGATGCATACAATTCTTTATTGTTTACACAATGTTCCTTTTGAACTTGTGTGTCTGTTTGTGATTAACAAGAAATGACTAAAATCAACTTTCCCAGCTGTTGTCAGAGCCATTGTTTACTCTTCATCAATGATTTACTGTGGCTGGTCAAGATTTCACTGGCAGGAAGTCCCCTGGGATGACAACAGCTGTTTTGTGATGTTCCATTTTAGTCTTCAAAATGATCTCATTGTTGTCTAGAATGGGAAGTGTAATTCATTTACTCCTATGGTTGTGCATGGTGCATGTTTTGATACATTCTAGTTGTAATGTGAATGCGCTCAGGAGGCTGCGTACGCCAGCACAAAACAGGTGCAGCCTACATTGTTGTGACTCTGATATTGATAGCAGTAATTTAATACATTGTGCACATTGCTGGCAATAGAAATGGAATTGAGACGATAATGGGTTTTTTTCCCCAGGACAAGCGTGACTGCTGTTAGGAGGGTTAGAGCTGTAAACAGACCAATACCAATCAACTGCAAACTGGCGAGCTGGACTGCATGGACACTGTGTAACTCTTGCACTGAACAAAAGGTAACACCATTTATCCTTTTGAATGGATTGCACAAAGGAGTCAATTTGAAATGCTAAATGTGCACTATAATGCATTTTTTTCTTGCCAAAATAATTTGTAGCTTTCCTATGCGTTTAGCTGTAGTTGACAATCAATAGAGTACAGTACTGTATGTGTGGATGATGGCCAGTAAGTCCAAAGGGAATAATAACGCCATTAAGCACAGTGATTCACTTTGACTGATTCTTTTAGAGTGATATTGTTTGTCGGTATCATTTTAAAAGTGCACATAATAATGATAGAGACATTTCTGCTTCATGACTTGTCCATTTCCAACCACTACATTACTGAATAAGCTAGTGATGAATAAGTGATTGGAAACTTGATCCCTTTTACTGACTCGAGTTCTTATGAGTCTCTCATTGCAGTGAATTGGGGACTCGATTTGCTCGAGTCACTCGTGACAAGTTCAGCAGGCGAGCTGTAGATGCTCAGCAACCACCCGTGAGTCAGTGAAAATTGAGTCTTGTCGGGTATGTGTGAGTCAGTGAAACTCAAGTCTTCATTGAGTACCAATGAATCAGTGAAACGCGAGTCTTCACTGAGTATCCGTGAGTCAATGAAACTCAAGTTTTCCTTGATTACCCGTGAGTCAGTGAAACTCAAGTCTTTGTCGAGTACCCCTGAGTCAGTGAAAACAGAGGCATTGTTGAGTAACCGTGAGTCAGTGAAACTTGAGTCTCCGTAACTTGAGTCTTCGTCAAGTACCAATGAGTCAGTGACACTCGAGTCTTGCTGGTCATTGCTGGAGTACCAGAGAGTGTGTGAAACTCAAGTCTTCCTCAAGTACTCTTGGGTCATTGAAACTTGTGTCTTCATTGAGTACCCGTGAGTCTGTGAAATTCGAGTTTTCGTTGATGACCCTTGAGTCAGTGAAATTCATATCTTTGTTGAGTACCCTTCAGTCAGCGAAATTCAAGTCTTTGTTGAGTACCCCTGAGTCAGTGAAAATAGAGTCTTTGTTGAGTAACCGTGAATCAGTGAAACTTAAGTCTTCGTAACTTGAGTCTTCGTTAGGTACCAAAACTCGAGTCTTGCTGGAGTACCAGAGAGTGTGTGAAACTCAAGTCTTCCTCAAGTACTCTTGGGTCATTGAAACTCGTGTCTTCATTGAGTACCCGCGAGTCTGAAATTTGAGTTTTCATTGAAGACCCTTGAGCCAGTGAAATTCCAGTCTATGTTGAGTACCCGTGAATCTGTGAAACTTGAGTCTTTGTTGAGTACCCTTGAGTCACTGAAACTCGAGTCTTTGTCGAGTACCCCTGAGTTAGTCAAACTAGAATCTTCGGCGAGTTCCCGTGAGCCTGTGAAACTCGAGTCTTTGTGGAGTACGCCTGAGTCACTGAAACTCGAGTCTTTGTGGAGTAAGCTTGAGTGAATGAAACTCAAGTCTTTGTCGAGTAACCTTGGACCAGTCAAATTCAAGTATTCCTCGAGTACCAGCGAGTCTGGGAAACTCAAGTCTTCCTAGTGTACCATGAGTCTGTGAAATCTGAGTCTTTACTGAGCATCTGTAATACAGCTTGAGTAGGAAAACTTGAGTGGGCCTAATACATCTATACAAATGCAGTTAGAAGAAAAGTTGCACACTTTGACATGCTACCTGTTTTCTTTAGCTAGCAGTAGCAGTAGCAGGGGTGAGTAAGTGAACAAAGTACCCGTGAATTCCGATTCAAAATAAAACTTGCAAGTTTTTGAACGATTCATGACTCGCACATCTCTGCTACCCAAAAACTCTATTAACTGTACATATGTTTATCCTATTAAAAATGGGTAACTGGTACATGATGACTTCATTTCAGACATCTTGAAATGTGTAGCTGCAAACATGTGATGTGTGTTGTGCATGCTCAAAATTTAAACCACAACCATTAATATTTCTACACCCTCAGTTCCGTTTCCGAAAAATGGAGAAACCATCACAATTTGGTGGGACACGGTGCTTTGAGACCCTGTGGGAGACGCTGGCATGTCCAACAGCAACTGCGCAGTGTTTGGTGCCAGATTACTGCGGCGAGAGCTTCACCTGCAAAGAAACTGGCAAGTTCAGTCAACGCTGAGGCTCATGTTGGCGTATGTACGTTAAAGCAGCAGTAAGGAATAGTTACACCAACAGCATTAATGTGTACATGTGTACTCACAAGGGCGAGGATATTATGAGCCACTAATAGGCTATTTGGAGTTGCCTTGGCAACGCTGCAGATGCTAAAACAGCATACCATTCGCTAATTAGGACGCTGCATATTTCTGCTTTAATGTACGAAAAAGGGAAGATCATGTGTATCTGTGTTTAAACACTGCAGGGCGCTGTATCAGCCAATCCCTTCGCTGTAACGGCGAGGCAGACTGTGATGATTTCTCTGATGAAGATGGTTGCGAAGACTTCAGCCAGAGGAATGACAAGTGCTCCACACTCCTCACCATCCCCGGTGCTGAGCGAGGCACTCAGGGGTAAATGATCATACTCTAGCTTAGAGCCGCAACAACTGATCGACGACTCGACGATTAATCTCACACATCAGCTTTGACTTTGGAAAAGAGTGGTTAACATTTTGCCTCTTTTCTGATATGTTGCGGACGTAGTGAAAAATGAAAGGATGCAACTTTGCCACTTTGATATTTTGCGAAACAACACTTGTAGATATGCTAAGACGTTTTATATATTTCAATATATATCTCAGCTTTGTGGTGTAGGTGAAAAAGCCTATTATTAGTAAGAACGGCAGTCTTTGCTCTTTTTCCCCCTATATTTTATGTTGTTTTTGTTGAATTCCCAATATTTAATTTCTTTCTTCTTCAATAATCTTTTAATAATAACATTTTTTTTATTCAATAATTTTTTCCCTAATATTTTAGGACTTTATTCCCATAATATTATAACTTTTCCCCAACCTAATTTTCCAAAAATTGCAACTTCATTTTTTGATTTGTTTCTCATAATATTACAACTTTTAAAAAATAATATATTTTAAAAAAAAAGAAATTTCAACTCTATGCTACTAAAATGACATTATTTTTTCTCATAACATTCCAAGTTTATTCTTGTAAAATTGCATGTTTTTTCTCGTTAGAGTATGACATTTATTTCTTAATATTTGGAATTTATTCTTGTAAAATTACAGCTATTTTTTCATTTCTGCTGTTTTTTGTTTTTTTTAATTTTCCTTTCCTCTTGTAAATTTTGTTCTCGTAATGATGACTTTATTCCCATAGGGTTTTGTCTTTATTGTCATAACATTATAACTTTTCCACAACCTAATTTTCCAAAAATTACTGCTTTATTTAGTTTTGTTTGCTTCTTATATTACAACTTTTAAAAAATATTTTATTTTAATATTTTTTCTGTAATATTTCAACTCTATGCTACTAAAATGACATTATTTTTCCTCACAATATTACAAGTTCGTTCTTGTACAATTGCAGCTTTTTTTCCGTATTAAAATCCAACTTTTTTCTCTTAATCTTTTGACTTTATTCTCATACAATTACAGCTATTTTTTCCATTGCTGCTATTATTATTCTTTTTTTTTTCTTCTTGTAAATTTTCCTCTTGTAATTATGACTTTATCCGCATCCTATTTTAACTTTGTTCTCCTATAAAAACACAGTCTTTTTTTCCTTTAATATTTAAACTTTATGCCACTAAAATGTAGTTATTTTTCCTCATAATTTCATGGTGTTATTCTCTCAAAATTATAACTTTTTCCTCATTAGATTTAAACTTTTTTGTCTTCAGATTTTGACTTTATTCTTGTGAAATTACTGCTGATTTTTCAATTTTTGGCAATGTTTTGTTTTTCTCGTTAAATTATATATTTACAATGTGCCGTGAGTCAGTAATAAAACAAAAATGGCGCCCGGCCCGCACTTTGTACACCCCTGGTCTAGGGCCTAATCTATTACTTGATTAATCTAAACAACACACCTCAGATTAATCGACTAAGACAATAATCATCAGTTGCAGTCCTACAGCTACATATAATAATAGACAAAGTAAGGTTTAAATGGGAAACAAGGCCCCCGCCTAACCGAAGAGGCTTGTCAAACCATGTTGGTTTCAACTGTCAACAAATCCCCTAAATGCCAGTGTCCTGGTCAGGGTTGCGGGGGCAGCAATCTCAGTAGGGAAGCCCAGATTTCCCGGTTTCCGGCCACCTCTTCCAGTTCCACCGGAAGGACACCGAGGTGTTCCCAGGCCAACTAAAACATAATCCCTTCAGGGTCTCTTGGGTCTGCCCCGGGGCCTTCTCCCGGCTGGACATGCCCGGAACACCTCACCAGGGAGGCGTCCGGGAGGCATCCAGACTAGACCGACGGTCCGAGCCACCTCAACTGGTTCCTCTCGATGTCTCTCTGCTCAATTAAAATGACGATGTTGAGAAAAAAAGCTGAAGAGTACACAACTAAATGATGTTGAGGTCATTTCCTTAAACAGTTGTGTGTTTTGGCCTTCATGAGAAAAATGCATAATAACACAACCTTTAATAATGAACACATTTGATCTGTTTTGTCTTGTTTTTTCAGC
Source organism: Dunckerocampus dactyliophorus (assembly GCF_027744805.1). Lineage (NCBI taxonomy): Eukaryota > Metazoa > Chordata > Actinopteri > Syngnathiformes > Syngnathidae > Dunckerocampus > Dunckerocampus dactyliophorus. Next base: position 5,475,623 of record NC_072820.1, read on the forward strand.
TATAATGCCTTGACTGGTGAATTTGTGGATCATGTTTTGGACCCAAAGTACTTTGGAGGAAAATGTGAATATGTCTACAATGGTGACTGGAGAAAGTTCACCTATGACTCCTTCTGTGAAAACTTGCACTACAATGAAGATGAGAAAAACTACCGGAAACCTTACAACTACCACACGTACCAATTTGTGGTACTGGGATTTATTTCTGTGTGCACTTTAAAGGGGACCTATTATACTCATTTTCGGGCCTTTGTATTGGCTTCTGGACTCCTACAGAGCAGCTACTCATGATAACCCGCACAGAAAGCTTTGTAGATCTTCCAGACTCTGCACGTCTTCCTGCAGTGGTTCCTGCCTCTTGCCCAAACGGTCTGGGTGATTTACTCCACCCCCGGCCCTCTTCCGCCGAGCCCACTCTGCTGAGACTGGTCTCACTCACAAGTGCTCCAGAGGACTTCCGGACAGCGGCCGAACCCCTTTTGTCCGATTACTTATGCAAAATAAGCACAGTTAGGACACTGATAAATTGTTACTTACAGCTTGCTCTTCTGACTCTTCAACACGATCAAGTAACGCTGGAAAGGCGCCGGACTTCAGCAGCAGTTTGGTGGATAGCCCAGCTTGGTATTGTCCCATGTTCACAAAACAGTCCCGTGTGAAGACAGATGAGCATATTTTTCTCTCGCTGGCCGAGAATCAGCAACTCCAACCACTTCTGCCTGATGCTTGCCTCTTTAGGCACACCCCAGCAATTTCCTGGGAGCCATTGCTCCACGTGCTAACACCGCGAACAGAGCGGGGCGCTGGGCACGCCCATTTAAGGAAGTCCGGGTTGCACTGACGTCAGTGGAACTCGGTGTTAAAAAAAAACTCGGTCGAAAACTGCTTTCAGGGCTCACTTTCACATGCGCAAACTTGAATTATTAGCGTTGGCATCGTTTAACACAAGAACACAACATTCATAGGTCAGAAAAGAGGAAAAGCATAATAGGTCCCCTTTAACAAATGTACTGAGCTGATGAGTGGTGACGCAGAGACTCCCTTCACACAGGCAGAGGCGACATCAGAAGGCTCTGAGGAATATTACAGCGACGCCGTGAGCCTGTTAACCGCAAGGAAGACGACGAGGTCCTCCAATGCGGGCGTCTCGCTCGGCATCTATTATGTGGAAGTGGGGGTGAGAGGAAGTAAGGAGTCTGAGTTTTTACGGAACATATCACAGCATAAAAGCCAGGTACGTGCAGTCAACACACTAATTATTAGCGAAACCATATACATTTACATACAAACTGATTCCCTTGTAAGAATGAGACTAGAATAGTATTTCTTGCCATAGCCAGACTAAACTGACCATACCAAGGACTGACCAGCCTGGACAGCTTGCATCTTGTATCATGTGTGCTAGAATTGGTGCTCAAATAACCGTGGGCAGTTCTAATATTAGAACAACCACTTTTTCTAACTCTACTGTTGTTTTTAGTTTTCTCTTTTAGTCATAATTTTGGAATGTGCCGAGGGCCATTAAAGCTGTAAATGGCCGCACTTTAGACACCCCTGTGTTGAACGCACCCCTTGGAAATGGAATGTATGGTACTCACCACTAATGAATGATAACGGAGGGCAGGGGTGACCAAACGTTTTCCAGCAAGGCCACATTAATATTTCAAATCTATGCGACTAAAATTACTTTATTTTTTCTAATATAAAAAAAATATTAAAAAAAATTAAAAAATAATAATAATGTGAACAATATATAAGAATATATTTATTCTTGTAAAATTGAGACTTTTAAAAAATTTTATTCTCAGGAAAATTACAGCTTTTTTTTTTTTTTTTCTGCTGGGTTTTTTTTTTTTCAAATTTTCCAACAATTTCAACTTTCTTCTCACGAATTTTCTTCTCCAAATTATGACTTTATTCCCATAATATTTGGACATTTTTGTTGTAACATTATACCTTTTTCCACAACCTCATTTTCCCAAAATGTCAACTTTATTTATTGTTTCTTTGTTTCTCATAGTATTACAACTTTTAAAAAAATGTCAATTTTTGTAATATTTGAAATTCATGCTACTAAAATAATTTTAAATAATTTTTTTCTCATAATTTCAAAAAAATATTTTCGCAAAATTACCACTTTTTCTCCTCAGAGTTCAACTTCTTACATTCATATTTTGACTTTATTCTTCAAAAATGACTAGTTCTCGTGTTAGATTCTATTTTTAGAATGTGCTACGAGCCAATAAAAAAACAACCACCGGCCACAAGTGGCCCCCGGGTCGCACTTTGGCCACCACCACTGTACAACGATCCATGAATAGATGGAATCCGAGTCACGGTGTAGAAGTTATACGTAAGTTTCACTTTGGCGTCGCACAGCAACTGTGGTGCGTTCAAGGAAATTGCGAGATTCTTTATTAGTGAAGCAAAAAGACATAAACATGTAAAAACTGCGGGCATGCAGTACCTTCTGCCTGTACGGTATTGTCACGTATTTATAACTTATTGCTGACTTAGGGTGAATGATATGTGTTTTCTGCGGAAAACACGGCCTATTTTCAGAGAAAAAAACAATTCTGACCAAAAATCTGCTCATTTGCACGGCAAATGTGCAAAAATGCTAATTTTATTCCTAGTTGTATCTCCTCCATTTCACTCTTACTGTATATATAACTTGGAATCAGCCATTTTGGTGAAATGTCACACATGTACGGTATCTGTTTGTGGTCAGGACCTGGGCTTCATCAGGCTTTTGTCAGCAGTGGAAACAGCTCACTTCAAGGTGAGAAGTGATAAGCTGATGCTGCATGAGGATTTCTACCTGTCACTGATGGATCTCCCGGAGCGCTATGACTTTGGCATGTACTCCCGGTTCTTCAACACGTTCGGCACGCACTATGTCACTGAGGGAGCCATGGGAGGAACCCTGGAATACGTGGTAGTGGTCAACAAAACATCCATGGCTGAATCAAGTAGGGTGGGACTTCCTGTTGTTGCGGAAGTAAACTACTTATCATAGACATGTTTTTGAATCGCTACGTGTCCTCGCACAGAACTTGAGGGGAAGCAGGCCGGTTCATGCTTGGGGGCCTCCATTGGTTTGAGCTATCCAGCCGACGGCTTTGGAACGGCAGACCTCACAGTCGGGGGGGATATATGTAAAAAAAGAGGAAGCGTAAATCAAGGTGAGAGTGCATGTAAAGGTCGGAACGGAACGCTCCAAACAGTAGGTACTCAAAGTGTGAAGCGGACCTCCAGTGGTCGGGCACCGGAGGACTTCAGGGGAGGTGCAGCAGCTTGAGAAAAAGGAGGAAAAATTTATTTTCAGACTTGCTGAGCTAACTTGACGAAGCTACATGACGAACACAAAAAAGATTTATTTTGGCAAGACGTATTCTGAGGTTAGCAGAAAAACCCCCCACTAAATATTAGAGGTGTCACTGGACACAGTTCACGAGACGGGACGATGCACGAGATTGGGCCTACGAGAGCGAGGAGAGACGAGACTTTAACGTTGCTTTTAAGAAAAGTACAATGATAAAATATAAAAAATAGATGACAATATATTACGATCTACTCGCTTCATTTCTACGTTACATTCTTCTGCACCCTGTGTGCATGCTAGCGGCCCCGTCTCCCCCGGCCTAGATAAATGGACTGTATGACTGACAAAAGGGCTCACTCTGTTCATGTTGTTGTTCTATGAAACAAACGTGCCAAAGTGCTGAAGTCCTCTTCTTGCCTGTTTGGAGACGGGAGACGATAAAAACAGATCGAGTTCATTAGAACCATTAGAGCACTAGCCACCCCACTTTGTTCGATGGTCCTCGAACGCACCATCTAACTTTTTTCCACGCTGCACAGGTGGACTGCTGTACTGTATTTTTCTTTCATATCATATGTGGTCCCAAACGTTGATATTATGTTGGAAGGCATAAAGGTAAGGTTTGATGACTTTATTGAGTACTAATGTAATAATAATCCTCAAGTTAATTCATGCTAACCTGCCTGAGTAGGCATTTTTGTCATTCACGCAAATGTGTTACTCTTTTGAAGGCGTATTCTTTTGAGAAGCCACTCCTTTCTTGTGAAACCCCAGCGAATACCTGGAACTGGAACCGAAATCCGACCAGAACTGGACTTAGGAGACCAAGTGGGGGGTAAATCGCTGTTAACGGACTACAATGCTGATGGGGATGTCGTACAACTTCATGTCAAAAAAGCCGTACTACCCCTTTAAAATCTCGCCTCGTCTCGTTCCTCGGTCTCGTCTCGTGAGTCGGGTGTGTCGTGAATCCCATTACTTAGCATTATTTGCTGCCTCACGCTAGCAGTTTTGTCAATATTCAGAACGCTCAGAAAAGAGAAAGACGTGTGCTCATGTCTCACGTAAGGATTGTGGATGATGGGCAAAATTCAGTGTTGCAGTCTTCCTTTAAATAAGTCATGTTCAATGATCATTAATCCATTTCAGTCATCGTTTATAAATATGTTGCATTGTTTTTTGCATGTAAAACTATAATTATTTTCTATAAAACTTCATATTTGTGGGTGTCCGGAATGGATTCATTGGATTTAAATGATTTCTTATGGGAAAAAATTGCTTCGGCTTTGGGTCTTTTTTTCTGTTTTTGCTTTCAGTTCTAATGTTTCTTAACAATCATTTGATTTTTGTCTTTTTTTCCGTTTCGTCTGACCTTTTAGAGCAGATTACTCCTGAAAACCAGAGTATATGGCAGGATGTACGATACATATTAATGAGAACATGCATCCAATTATAGTTTACCATTGTTTTCAACCTTGTCTAATTTAAATGGAGTTGACTGAGGAAGCTCTGATAACCTTTTTTTTTTTTTAACTCAAAGCCAGAGACTCGGGTTCAGCTGTGATTGAAGACATTATCACTCTGGTGAAGGGGGGGTACACAGACACTGGCAGCGGCTTGTTGGCCATCAGGGACCCTGACACTTATCGCAAGTGGGGGGCGAGTCTTAAATACAACCCGACGGTCATTGAATATGAGGTAAGACGCTGAAATGATTTGCAAAAAGCTTAAAAATACACGTGAATGTTGAGGATTGGGAAACGTCACGGCAGTAAGCTGTTGCACTCATGATTCTTTCTGCGGCAAATGATCTGATGTTTCTGTAGTTTGACTCCCTTGAGGAATGGCGGCGCTGTCACATGATCCGTCAGGTAATTTCTCACAGCTTATTGAGCTTTCTCCCCTTTGTCTCCTCGCCACCGAGCCAGATCATGCCCATCCATGAGCTTGTGCGCCTGAGCACTGCCTCTGATCACGTTGGAGCCAGACTGGCCAACCTTCAGAGGGGCTTGGATGAGTACGAGCAGCAGTTCAGCTCCTGCCGCTGCGCCCCCTGCAAGCATAACGGCGTCCCTGTGCTCGCTGGGACGTCCTGCACCTGCATCTGTAAGCCGGGCTACCAGGGAGAAGCCTGCGAGGACACTTTGCGAACGGGTGAGACTTATTATTTTGAGTTTCTTGCATTGTGACACAGTGGAACCCGCAAAAGTCAGTCCGGAAAGCCCCATTGGCCTGAGTTCTTCTTATTACTTAAAAGTCGACATACATAGTCGACCACTTTTGTTTTCGACTTCAAATTTGAGACCAAAAGGGTTTTCGGGTTTTGCCAGCCAGTCGAAAGGGCGTCGACATCAACAGGTTTCACTGGAGAGCAGAAGGGGTGTCCAAACTTTTTTCAGTGAGGGCCACATAGTGAAAAATGAAAGGATGCAAGGGCCACTTTAATGTTTTATATAGCAACACGTGTACTGTAGATATGCTAAGGAGTTGTATATATACAGTACTTCAAGAAAAAACTGCATCTCAGCTTTGTGATTCAGGTGAAAAGACATATTATTAGTATGAAGTGCACACCTTGCTCTTTTTTCCCCATATGTGCTGTTTTTTTTTTTTTTTTTAGATTTTCCAGATATTTTAATTTTCTTCTTAAATAATCTTAACTTTCTTCTCGTGATATTATGACTTTATTCCCATAATACTATAATTTTCCCCCCAAAATAAAACTTATTTTATTATAAACTATTTTATTTGTTTAGTTTGTATTTGTACTCACATTAGGACTTTAAAAATACTTTAAAAAAATAACTTATTTTTTCTGCAATATTTCAGCTCTATGCTACTAAAATGACATTAAGATTACGAGTTTATTCTTGTGAAATTGCAACTTTTTTTCTCGTTAGAATACGACTTTTTTCTCTTAATATTTTGACTTTATTCTTGTAAAATTTCAGCTGTTTTTTTTTTTTAATTTCTTCTTGCAAATTTTTGTCACATAATTATGACTTTATTCCCATTATATTTGACTTCACTCTTGCAATATTACAATATTTCCGAAAAACAAATTTTCTTGCTTTTCTTGTTTTTCATGATATTTCCGTAAATTTCGGTGTATAAGACGCACCCACAAAATTTAGAGGAAAAAACATATTGTACATATGTACATATATAAGTCATAAAATGGCACATTGTGGCACGCACAAGTCCTTGAGGACAGGACAGGAGCCAATCATGAGCTATGATAAAACTCACAACGACCTTGTCAACCCATTGGAAATCACAGGAGGTCATTACTCAGTATAACAATCTGACTCACGGCGTCATCTTACAAAGAACACTAAACTCATCACACAGTAACTTAACACTCAAAAGGTATACCTGAGCAAAGAATTTCACTGGAGAACAAGCAGCATAGAGAATGAATGGATGGCGCTGCAATGCTGCCTGTGTCCAACAGAGGGAGCCAGAGGAGCCCAGAGGGAGGCTGCGGCCATTGCAGCACCCCAATGAATGCATTGCTTAGACGCAATGCATCATAGGAAATCTTTAAAAGAGTTGTTTTTTCATTTAAACTCATATTGGTTCATGTTTGTATATTTCTCAGATGTACTGTTTGAGTGTTAAGTTGCTGTGTGATGAGTTTAATGTTCTTTGTAAGATGGCACTTTTTTGCAAAATTATATATTTTTAGAATGTGCCGCGGGCTGCAAATGGCCCCGCATTGGACACCCCTGGCTTACAGTCGCCTTTGATTTTAAAATGTTGCGTGAGTCGACATATACTTTAAGTTAAGCATCACTTCAACACCTGGTGTCCATACAGTAGTAGTTCATCAGTGTCACTATGCCCTTACTTGATCTGACTATTTTGCACGTCCTTAGTTTGCAGTGAGAATTTCAAATGCCGTGTACAAACGTATCTTCTTCATGCTAAATTCTCCCCGCAGAAACCAGGACAGATGGGTCGTGGTCCTGCTGGGGAGCTTGGTCTCCCTGTACATCCGGAGGGAAGCGACGTACCAGGGCCTGTGATAATCCTCCACCTGATGGAGGCGGGGCTACATGCCTTGGCTCCTCCTCTCAGACGCAGTCCTGTTGAAGTGACATGCTAATTTACTGTTCCTGCTTTCGAATAAAATGAAGTCATTACGGTATTTCAAATGCAGTATAACTAACTAACTATGTATTTGGCTGTGTATCCTGCTGCCTCCGCTCGAATAGACGCCGCAATAAATAAACGGCGAATTGAATAGAAAAGATAACAGGTGGTGCTTCTAGGTTTACTGCCACTAATTGAAGTACGTACCTGTTGCCTGAGAATCTACAAACAGATAATATTGGCATAAAAATGAGTTATCGGTTCATATCGGTGCCTCGGGAACTGTTCCCAAGCGTCACCTTCGGATTGTAAATGTGCATTTTGCAATGACTGTAAAGCACTGCGAGCGGGGAGTAAGGCGGGTAAGTCTTCCTTTAATATCCTTATTATTCCTTTTAATATCACACCTCAGGAAGGATCACACGCAACTGACGCAGGCAGTCGGTGGGGGCAGTGCTAAATGAGCCCATTTTGTGATTGCACTGCTTGCATTAGTCCAGAATTTCATACTTTGCACTTCACTTTGTTCTTACAGGGATGTTTGTGCCACATCGAAATGTGCAACTTTCCAAATTGTGTATTTGCCCACCTTATTTAATTGGATTCTTATTTTTAATTTATTAAGACTAACATGTTTTACTTGTCAAAGTAAGAGCTCATGTTATGTTAGTTGACTATTGACAACTTGGTTTAAATAAATATGGCATTTTATGTATAATTTACACAGAACATCATACCAACAGTAAAATACGGTGGTGGTAGTGTGATGGTCTGGGGCTCTTTTGCTGCTTCAGGACCTGGAAGACTTGATGTGAGGTAAATGGAACCATGAATTCTGCTGTCTACCAAAAAATCCTGAAGGAGAATGTCCGGCCATCTGTTGGTGACCTCAAGCTGAAACCAACTTGGGTTCTGCAGCAGGACAATGATCCAAAACACACCAGCAAGTCCACCTCTGAATGGCTGAAGAAAAACAAAATGAAGACTTTGGAGTGGCCTAGTCAAAGTCCTGACCTGAATCCTATTGAGATGCTGTGGCATGACCTTAAAAAGGCGCTTCATGCTGGAAAAGCCTCCAATGTGGCTGGTTTACAACAAGTGATTGGGAATGCCGGTATTGATCTCCTGAGCTACGTAATAAACCCGTACAGTACCAATGTCACACACTAGGGGAACAAAAAATAGTTCAGAGCATTTTTTTGAAGGAACTTTAATGGATTGTGGACTATTTCAAAAACACTCAGTCGACTCCTGCTGTAAGCCTCTGCATGGCAAGCCTCCACTGCTGGGTGCTGGGTTGTCACACTGGCGACTCCTTGTCTTGGTTCTTCCACTGCAGGAAGACCAGGAACCCCAGCAGCTCCAGCTGCCGTCGATGGCGATGTCTGTCACGCGACGTCATCATTACTCACTGTCTGTCAAGAAAACAGTCCTCGTGTTGTGTGAACTGACCTTTTTGTCTGTTCGTGACCTCACAGCCGCGTCCACTGTAGCCAACGGGACACACACAGTCACATCTGCTGCCTGTTGGGAGATATTATGTATCAGTAACGCAAGACTATTATGTGCAGACTTGGTATCGATGATGAGCAACCTCTGAGCACCGCCACTCCGTTGTTGTGACAGGGAGCACATCGACACGAGCTGGCCTCTTCCAGGTACTCGAACAGGGCTCGTTTCAAGTTTCTCTTCAAGGTGTTGTGGAGGGTGAAGTCTCTGGAGGTGACCAGCTCATACAGAGGTCGCGTCTATTCAGGAAATGCAGATTCTTGGAATCAGAGTCAACTGGAACGCCTCACCGACTGAACCTTGACAGCCTGTTTTGATTTGAAACGCTTTCCACTTGGCGTCTTTTGTTGTTTACTCCCAAACGTGGCTCTGTTCAAGCCAGATACTTTGCCTTGAAGGACTCTGCCAAGTCTGTTTTTTTCTGGAAACGCTTCCACTTTAGTGGGTCAGGTCCAATTTGCACACATTACCATTAAAAACATATTAAAAAGAATATAATGACTCACTGGTCATATTTCAAATCAACACAGTTGGACGAGTCTCGTTTCTAGTCAAGGTTTTCTTTTCTCCGTTTGCCAAAGTGAGCTTCAGTTGGTTTTTGTGTATGAGGCATAGTCATAATTTTGATTGATATTTCTAAAACACAACGTAATGCAACGTAACGTAACGCAACGCGGCCAGGAACACCTGTGGAAAGCGCAAAGGAGGTGGGCAAACTGTGGTGTCATCCTGGTCATGTGAACTTTAAAATGTCCATCTATACTGAATTTTTTTCATATCGGCTGTCATTATTGAGAAAAAAACGGATACCGATGTCTACTGATGTCACAATTTTATGCAATATCGGGCCGATATTATCGGTGGGCCGATATTATCGGACATCCCTAATAATTATGAGAAGAAAATTTATGACAATAAAGTTAAAATAGTTGAAAAATATTTTAAAAAATTTGCAGAAATGTAGTTTTACAGGAATAAAGTCAAAATATTATGGGAATAAAGTCATCATTCCGAGAGGTAAATTTACAAGAAGAAAATAAATAGTTTCAAAATTAAAACAAAAAACAAATTAAAAAAAATAAAATAAAAATACAACTACAGGAGAAAAAGGGAAAAAGAATTAAGTCAAAATAGTTAGAGAAAAAAGTCATGTTCTAACGAGAAAAAAGTTGCAATTTTACAAAAATAAAATGTCATTTTAGTAGCACAGAGTTGAAATCTTAAAGAAAAAAAATGTTAAGTAAGAAACAAAACACAATAAAGTAAAAGTTTTGTAAAATTAAGTTGGGGAAAAAGATACAATATTATGGGAATAAAGTTATAATATTATGAGAAGAACATTTTTAAATCTTATTTAAGAAGAATGTTCAAGTATTTACAAAAATAAAGTACAACAAATTATGAGAAAAGAATCACATTTGTAACGTAAGATAACGTAACATAACATAATAACAGAAACTAGAAAAGCACTCGGAGAGCACAGACCTCCGCCAAGCGACATAGTTCCTTACGTTACAAATGTGATTTTTTTCTCATAATTTTTTTAACTTTATTTTCGTAAATACTTGAACTTTCTTCTTAAATAAGTATTAGTAATACATTTATTTTATCTAGATATTTAGATTCCCTGACCATGAAAACATACCACTGAAGGGTTTGAATGACTTAAAGAATGCTAACAATGCTAACATTAACATGCTAACACCTAGCAAAATAGCACGTGTTTGTATAGTGCCTACCTCTGAACATGTTAAAAATGCTAGTATAATTATGTTAGCATGCAAACATGTTAATGTTAGCATGGTAACACCTAGTATGATAACACTAAGTGTCTGTTCATATTCATGAAAATCGCCAAAAAATGCTAGTATGCGCATGTTAGCATGTTAACAATGCTAACATGCTAATTTTAGCATGCTAACACCTAGCATTATAGTGTCTACAGATTAAAATATCAAAAAATGCTAGTATGCTAATGTTAGCATGCTAGCAATGCTAACATGCTAATATTAGCATGCTAACACCTAGCATGATAGCACAATGTACTCAGGCTAAAGGCTAAATGTCCTGACCAAGTGCTCTGACTATTTTTTTGTGGAGTTATATGCACAAATGGCGAAAATGATCCTGTCTCGCAATGTGAAATAATCCTTTACTAAAATTCCTGAATCCAGGCGGTGATCCGGATCACCCCCAAAATTGAATCAGTTCTTCCATATCCCCTTTGCGACAATTCCTGAAAATGTCATCCAAAACCAGAATCAGAACTTTTCAAGTCATTTTGAACACAAAGAAACGAACAGATAAACGCCAGGAAAACAAAACCTCCGTGCCGCGCTTGCACTCTGACGGAGGGAGTAACAAGGAAAACTTTCAAGTAAACAAAGTATTACCGTTGTACGAAGGAAGTCCGGGTTGAAGCGCACTCCCTCCCCCCAGAGCCTCATCAGCTGCGGGCTGGGAAGCTTCTGGGACACCAAAGCAGCGATAGATTCACTAGTACCGCCCCTTACCACCGAGACAGTGTCCTCTACCATGCTACCATCCTTGGTGTCCTCTGCAACAAGAAGGTTTCATTGAACATGTCTGTCTAAAAACAAGAGCGCGTATTCCACAGCTGGCTTTACCTCCCATCTCGTTAAGGAGGCCATCGCAGGAGCCGCCTTGATAGCCCACAGACACGTAAACGCCGTATATGTTGGCGCCAACCTTCAGTCCTGACTGTGTACAGGACTTGTAGTCTGTCAAAGTATAATCTACAAGAACACATTTTCGGTTAGGGAGTTTTTATGTTATCTTGTGAGTCATGGGGGGAGCATTCCAGACCAATGATGGAATAGATCACGTTAAATATCCCATCCGTTACCCGTCTTTTCAAGCTTTTCCTTGTCCAGGATGAGGGTGTACTCGTAGTCCCCTCCGAGGGCTGCTTCGGTGATGTAGTGTGTACCGTAGTCTCTGTAGATCTGTCGGTATTGGCTGTAAACATAGGACTGGGGCAAGGCTCGCAGGCGCTGCAGGAACTCAGGATGCAGCATCAGGTCGTCTGACTTGAGCATGTACTGGGCCAACTCCAGCTCAGCTTTGGCCCGTATGAAGCTGTAAGCCTGGTGGGAGGACATCAGGGGACTTGTGTTGGCATTTTTATGGTTTACGGTTTATGGTTTAATGATTCAACCCTCACTGTGCATTGGATTCATTTGCAAAGTTGATCAGTTTGCAGTAAAGCTGAGGTGGGTTGAGCATGCTAAGACCTCTCACCTTGCCCGAGGCACGGCGAATCTTTTGGACCGACTTGGTGTATTTGCCTTTGTTGTAGTTGAAGCCAAATTCAAAAACACCCGGAATGGCAAAGCCATAGGAAACAAACGTTTGGGTCATCCGCTCCTTCATGGTGTGTTCCATGTAGTCCGAGTACGACTCAAAAGCCTCCAGCGTGAAATCATAGGAGCCTTTTGTCTGCGGAGAAATTGAGAGGACATGTTCCTTTATGGTGTTGGATCAAAGGAACACAGTGGTGTGAAAAAGTGCCTGCCCCCTTCCTCATTTTTTTAATTTTTTTGCATGTTTTAGTCAACGACAACACAACTGAACACAAAATGCAGTTTTTAAATGAAACATTTTATTATTAAGGGAGAAAAAAAATCCAAAAAAAAGTGATTGCCCCCCGCTGTTAAAACATAACTTAACTGAGATTCCTTGACATCCGTCGGTCTGGAAACGGTTAGAAAGCCATTTCTAAAGCTTTGGGACTCCAGCGAACCACAGCCAGAGCCATTATCCACAAATGACGAAAACATGGAACAGTGGTGAACCTTCCCAGGAGTGGCCGACCAACCAAAATGACCCCAAGGGCGCAGCGACGACTCATCCAAGAGGTCACAAAAGACCCAACAACAACATCCAAAAAACTGCAGGCTTCACTTGCCTCAGTTAAGGTCAGTGTTCATGACTCCACCATAAGAAAGACACTGGGCAAGCACGACCTCCATGGCAGAGTTCCAAGGCAAAACCGCTGCTAAGGCTAATCTCAATTTTGCCAGAAAACATCTTGATGATCTCCAAGACCTTTGGGAAAATACTCTGTGGTCTGACGAGACAAAAGTTGAACATGTTGGAAGGTGTGTGTCCCATTACATCTGGCCTAAAAGTAACGCAACATTTCAGAAAAAGAACATCATACCAACAGTAAAATACGGTGGTGGTAGTGTGATGGTCTGGGACTGTTTTGCTGCTTCAGGACCTGGAAGACTCGCTGTGATAAATGGAACCAGGAATTCTGCTGTCTACCAAAAAATATTTTGTCCTCCCTTAATAACAAAAAATTTCATTTAAAAACTGCATTTTGTGTTCAGTTGTGTTGTCATTGACTAATATTTACATTAGTTTGATGATCTGAAACATTTAAGTGTGACAAACATTACAAAAAAAAGAAAATAGGAAGGGGCAAAGACTTTTTGAATGCGTTTACAAACCGGTTAATGATTAGCAAGTGGGACTTCATTATTTGACAGTTCAAATTACTGCCCTGCACTTTAAAGTCCATCTGTTGTGGACAATGTCTCTCATCCTGCAGTGATTATGAGCCTTAGGAAGGACATAGCAATACAAATACTTCCAAAATAGGGTTGCAAAATTCGGTGAATTTCCAACGTTCCACTGGAATTCATGGACATTTATGTGGGAATGAACCAAAATTGCAGCTTTGTCTTTTACGTGTATTTATATGCCGCTTATAAATATTTCTCATACATATATTTTAAAAAAACATATATTAAACAAAAATAGTCTGCATAATTTAATTAAAAGAAACAGACTTTATTCAAATAAATTTACATTCTTAATGCTGCTAAAGCAACACACTGATTAACATGCCAAATTAATTTCCATGGAAAGGGCATTTGGATATTTATTATAATATTACTATCATTTTGAAAAATAATATATTATTTTATAATATATACATAATTTTTGTTATATACAGCATTATATTGATTTACATTAATGTGATTCTTTTTTTAATAATAATAATAATAATAATAATAATAATGAATATCATACATAAAATATAAATACTATAAAATAAAATATACATACTACCACTAAAAATAATACAATATAATAATAATATAATATATAATAATAATAATAATAATCATCATAATAAGAAATATCATACATAAAATAAAAATACTATAAGATAAAATATACGTACTACTACTAAAAATAATACAATATAATAATAATGTAATATAGAATAATAATAGTAATAATAATAATAATAATAATAATAATAAATATCATACATACAATACAAATACTATAAAATAAAATATAAAATACTATTAATAATACAATATAACAAAAAATATCATACATAAAATATAAATACTATAAAATAAAATATACGTACTACTACTAAAAATAACACAATCAAATAATAATATAATATAGAATAACAATAGTAATAATAATAATAATAAATATCATACATAAAATAGAAATACAGTACTATAAAATAAAATATAAAATACTATTATTAATAATAATACAATATAATAAAAACATAATATAATACATAAAATATAAATACTATAAAATAAAATATAAAATACTACAATTAATAATAATACAATATAATAAAAACATAATATCATACATAAAATATAAATACTATAAAATAATATATAAAATACTACTATTAATAATAATACAATATAATAAAAACATAATATCCTACATAAAATATAAATACTATAAAATAAAATATAAAATACTACTATTAATAATAATACAATATAATAAAAAATAATATCATACATAAAATATAAATACTATAAAATAAAATATACATACTACTACTAAAAATAATGCAATATAATAATAATATAATATAGAATAATAATAGTAATAATAAGAATAATAAATATCCTACATAAAATATAAATACTATAAAATAAAATATAAAATACTACAATTAATAATAATACAATATAATAAAAACATAATATCATACATAAAATATAAATACTATAAAATAATACATAAAATACTACTACTACTACTACTACTACTAATAGAATATATAATAATGTAATCATGATGTTAATAATAACATCATCATAATATAGTCATTTATGAACGTTAGGAGACTCATCATGCATTGCATACAGGCCGTGTACCTGCAGGGTGTACTGCTGCAGGTTGTAAGGCTTCCTGAATCGAACATCCTGGATGTAGTGAGGCAAACAGCTGCCGGCGTAGTATCTGTTATCAAGCACGACCCCTTCCAGGTCGCTGTTCAAGATGTTGATTCTAAAATAAATAGAGACTGCAATGTGTTTACATCGCTTAGGAATGCAAGCAAATGCACTGGAGGACGTGGAGGGAGTGGAGCCGACCCTTTGGCGAGGTTCTCAATGCCCCAGTACTCCTCGGCCTCGTATCTGCAGGGCTTCTGGCTGCTCCCGCAGCCTGCTTCATCTGACATGTCACCGCAGTCATCCTCCCCGTTGCACTGCAGCGTTCTTGGAATACAGCGACCTGCAGGGCAGCGAGGGAGGAATGAAGTGATGTGGGTTTTTTCTTCCCCAAAACAGACTATTGAGTAAAAAACCAAACAAGGTGAGCTTTGTTGCATCCAAGTATAAGGTATGGTATATTTAAGTGCTGGTTCAGAGTGTGACCCGCCTGTTTGGCTGCAGAGGAAACCTTCACACAGTGGAATGTTGTTACAGGTGTAGCGTGCTGGAACCTCGCAGGCTTCCTCCTCCCTACCATAAAAACGACACGGCTCCCCTCCAAACTGTGACGGCTGCGCTAGCTTGGCGTGGCGATACTGTGTGTCGTTAAACAAGAGAAAGAAACACAGACACCGTCACAGAAAAGACAGGGAAATCCTTCACAGAGGCGGCGCAGGAGCTGCTCGAGAAGGCTCCAGGGAGGTATAACAGCTGAAATCACATTAGTGGGCTGTTTTCACCTTGTCATGTCAAGGTCATTCATCTGGCCTCCTCTCGGAGAGGAAGTAGAGACGGGCACATCACCAGGTGTGCTGCTCACCTTCACTGAAAGGCGCTGAATTTTAATCAGTGGATGTCAGGGATGCATTTATATAAATCTGTTATCTCCTTCATTTTCATTACTCATTTGTCATCACTCGTCATGTGCGATGCCACCGATTTCCTTTCCGATTCGAGACCGAGTGAAATTCAGGCTGCTCTCGGGCGATACCGGATGGACAAACTGATCCGGAAAGCCGAAGAAGTTATCCGCCCTCGATTGGAGGCGTTTGGGACAGTGAGAGACATGTACGAGCCCACCCACCACACACCCACTCCATCGGGGCAGAGGAGCTCATTCTCCAACAGACTCCTCCAGTTCCGTCCCCACAGTAAACGCTACAGAACTTAATTCGTTTCACACGCCATCCAGCTCTAGAATAGCTCACCTGTCTTTAAAGGATATTTCACCCCATTATTGCGCTGCATTTACCATATTCTACACACTGTTTTTAAATATGCAAATCTTGTTTAACGTATATTCTTCATTTAAAATGATCTTATTCATATTGCGTTGCATTTTATTTAAGAGTGTTTGTGTTTTTCTTCCGCAAGTGAGCTACTGCAACCGAGCAATTGCCCGTGTGGATCAATGGAGTCTCTAAGTCTAATATTTCAATTAAAAAAACGCATGTCAGCTTTGGAATATAGGTGAAAAATGAGTATGAACTTCACTCTTTGTTTTTTTTCCCCCAATTTTTGTTGTTGTTTTTAAAAAGAATTCCAAATATTTCAACTTTCTTGTATTATTATGACTTTATTCTCATATTATAGCTTGTCCCCCCCAACCCAAGTGTCTAAAAATGACAACATGTTTGGTTTGTTTCTCATAATATTGTGACCTTAAAAAAAATGGCTTTTTTTCCTTTAGTATTTAAAGTCTATGCGACTAAAATGACATTATTTTTCCTCATAATATTACAAGTTTATTCTTGTCAAATTTAGACTTTTTTCTCATTTTTTTCTCTTCATATTTTGACCTTTTTCTCAGCTTTTTTTTTCATTTGTGCCGTTTTTCTTTAAATTCAACAATTTCAACTTTCTTCTTGTACATTTTCGTTTCGTAATTATGACTTTATAACATATAAAATACAACTCTTTTTGTTTTTCATGATATCACAACTTTAAAAAATAACGTCTTTCTTTAATATTTCAACTTTATGCCCCTGAAATGTTATTTTCTGAATTCTCATAAAATTATGACTTTTTCTTGTTAGATTACAACATTTTTCTCTTATAGTTTGACTTTATTCTTGTAAAATTACTGCTCATTTTTCCATTTTTGCTGTCGCTGTTTTCTTGTTAAATTCTATTTTTTGGAATATGTCATGGGCCAGTTAAAGAAAACCCCCCAAAACAGCCGCAGGTCGCAAACAACCCCTGGGCCGCACAGGACTTTTGACGTGAGTGTTCCCAAAGACACGACGTGGCAGCGTGACATCACACGGACACCACCTTCCTGTTTTGCCGTGAGTTATTTTTAAATTTCATTTAAAAACTGCATTTTGTGTTCAGTTGTGTTGTCATTGACTAATATTTACATTTGTTTGATGATCTGAAACGTTTAAGTGTGACAAAGAAATCAGGAAGAGGGCCAACACTTTTTCACACCACTGTAGTTGACATCCGGTTGCCATTTTGTCAGCAAGCTAGCTAGCTAGGACATTTTGTGATAAAAATCAGTTAAGAATACAGTTGGACTCCCACACAACAAGACGCACGCCGTATTTTACGCTAAGTGGAAAATGTAGGTAAAAGTTTGGCGTCGATTTTCAACGTGAACCGAAAAACCCGCTAACCGGGACGGACGCTAAGCTAGCCACTCATTTCTTCAAGAACTGTCAGCTGATAACCACTCGCTTTTTGCTTGGCTGTGACTGAACTCACCCTTCTTTTCTGACAGACGTCACATTGTGACCATGGACTCCACTCGGACAGAACGCAGTCCGCCGGCTGAAGGAGCGCCTGGTTGCCCGCTGAGCGAGCGTCACGGGCAGCCCATCCTTCGCTGCTGGCTGATGTGACGCCGACTGCGCTGTGGTGTAAAAAACACACGTAATGTAAGTGTTTTACAGAATTAAGGATTCCGAGAAGTTTATTTTAAGCAAACTCGACAGAAAATAAGACAACCTTACCTTAAAATCAACAAGCTGAGCGTATTCGTGACGAGACAGCGCTGCAAATGTGCGGCGGCAGAAAGCATTATGGGATGTTGTGACTGAGCCGTCTAAGTACGCACACGATGATCATCACAACTTGCTGTCGCCATCGGACACGCGGGTGGAGCACACCGCACGACGAGGTGCTATCTCTCAGTACGATACAGCAACGATGGACCAAAAAAACATCACTTTCTGAGGAAGCGACTCGTGCCGTCGAATGATTCGAGTCGTGTTGTCGCACGGTTGACCTTTAAACTTTGTTTAGCCTCACTGGTTTTACAGACTGACACAATCCCGTGACGCTTTGTTTATTCAGACAAAAAGGGGAAAGAGTGCTACTCTTATTCATAGTTGCTGTCATTGTAGCTGCCATATACAGTAAATACATACAAAAGAACAGCGACGTAAAGCAACACTAAGGAATCGTGCGTATGTATTTAAAGTACTAACGACAATGCATCACCCCAACGTCCTCTTTGACAGATAACTAGTTGAAAAGATTTGAAAAGTGAATGTGTCACAAAAAATAAGAATTGTACCGTAACAAATAAATACATTGACAGAAATAAAAGAACATTAAGGAATACTGTTTTTTTTTTTTTTTTACATTACACTATATGGGTTCTCAAAAGGCCTCAACGTGGGAGCCACCTTTTTCATTGGTTATAACGTCACGACCCACTTTTATGTACGTCATTTTTGAAATATTATTTTTTTACACTTTTATAGAAATCATTTTTTTCTATTAATTTTACAATTTTATCAACGTCATTTTTATTTTATTAGTTTTTACGCTTACGTCATTTTTATCATGTATTTTCTTCTAGACTTCAATTTTTTTTTACATTTTTATTTAAGTAATTTAAAACAAATTAAATTTATTTTATTTTAACGCTTTTATTTAAGTCATTTGTATTTTTTTTTTGTATTTTGTGATTTTTTAAAAATACTTTAATTTAAGCCATTTTTATTTTTTTAGGTATTTTTCATTAAAGTT
Organism: Dunckerocampus dactyliophorus; assembly: GCF_027744805.1. Lineage (NCBI taxonomy): Eukaryota > Metazoa > Chordata > Actinopteri > Syngnathiformes > Syngnathidae > Dunckerocampus > Dunckerocampus dactyliophorus. The sequence goes on from NC_072820.1 coordinate 5,494,772, forward strand.
TTACACTTTTATTTAATTTGTTTCATTCATTTTCTTTTATGAAAGTTATTTTACATTTTAATTATTTTTTGCATCTCCTTTTTGCAAGTCATTATTTTGATTTCATTTTTTAAAAACACTTTTAAGTCATTTTCGTCTTTTTTTTAATTTATGCTTTTAAGTCATTTCTAGTTTTTTTTTGTTTTCTATTTTTCCCCATTTGTATTTAAGTCATTTTTAATGTGTCTTTTATGTAAGTTTTTTAAAAATTGTTATTATTTTGATTTATTTTTAATTATTTTTTACACTTTTATTTAAGTCATTTTTAATTTGTTGTATTATTTTTTTCTTTCATGTAAATTATTTTAAATTGCTCTTACTTCTTGCATTGCATTTTTGCAAGTCATTATTTTGATTGATTTATTTTGTTTACATTTTTAAGTCATTATTGATTTGCATTCATTTTTTTTATTTACACTTTTATTCCATTTCTTTTTAAAAAAAAATGATTGTTAATGTTTTTATTTGTCACTTTCATTTTTTAAAATGTTTGTGTTAAAGCAAAGTTTTAATGAAATAAGTCAGACATCAGTTGTATATTACTTTTCATGTCATTTTTGACTTTCTGTCTGCGACCCACACAGAATGGATCCACGGCCCAGTTTTGGGTCCCGACCCACCAGTTGAGAACCACTGGACTACTAGATACTGTTCATACATACTGTATCGTGCAACAGGTAGTTCTAAAGACTACAAGGTTTTAAGTAAATATAGGAACTCAAAAATATATATTTTTTTACACTTCCTACACTGGATGTCAGTCAGTGTTACCGCATCACAAATGAAAAACAAAACAAAATAAAAATAGTGTGATAAATGTGAGAGAAAAGAACAAATATAAAGAGCAAAGAGAAAATTGGCAATCACATGATATTTTATTTGTGACTTAACAGTGGCACAGGTACAGTGTTTATGCGCGGGGGCGGGGGCGGGGGGGTGGAATAGACGTACAAAAGTCCCTTTTTCATATTTCTTAAATCCATAAATAAAATTTACAAAATATTTTGGACTATTTCATGTTTCCATACACAAGCAGGGGGGGGTACAGTTTTTTTCCGTGTAACTCTAGCAATTTATACTGGTGTTTCTATTGAGGCATATAAATACTAATCTGTCGGCGGTTTGATCCAGTGGGGGGGGACGTACGCACAGTGTTCCCAAAAGCAGAGGATGAAAACAACAAAGAGATGGATCCACTGATCAGGAAAATGCCCGCGACCTTTTAGCCGACGGCGCGTGTGGAGTTATGTCATTATTCTTCTTCAAGTGCGAGGCTTTATTTTGACAGAGCGTGTAACACAGATTCACAGTTCATATCGCACCAACCAAACGCAAACAAAGCCCCCTCCCCCCCCCCAAAAAAAAGAACAAAAATGGCGGCAGCGAAAACAAACACCCAGATGTCAAAGGCTGAGGCGCTGGTTTGAGAGTAACACAGGAAGTTGGCATCCAAGAGGCAGACAGCGACTATGGCACAGGTTGGGCGCTGGGAGGATTATTTACAAAATAGCAGTTTGGCAAATTTGTTGTTGTTTTTTTTTTTTCTTTACATTGACGCCTCAAAGCCGTTTTTCTGATTTGGTGTCCCCACCTAAGAGTTGGATGAGTCATAAAAGAAGACGAGATGACAAAAGAAAGCCGCAAAGAACAGTTTTTGCACAGCCGAGCCCACTGAATCCACAAAAGTTTGCTCTCATGCACATGAACGGATGAACACGTGAATCCAGCAGCTCGCAGTCTTTTTGCTGGTGGCGGTCCACAGCGTCAAGGTCAAACACGCTGCTCCCCTCGAAAGTCTCCAAAAAAATAATTATTAGCGAGCAACATCGGCTTTGCTAGTCATCCTAAGTGCTGTCCTGTGTCATTTTGGGGTTCAGAGATGAAAGGTCACTTCCTGGCTGAAAGGTTTCTTGATTGGATGAAAGAGAGCCACAGGCTGGTTGCCATGGTGAGGAGTTCAATGTGTGGCCAGCTATTAAAGAGAACGCACTTTAACAATGACAAGTCTTCTTTTAATCCATCTGTTAGTCCTTTCGCGCTTTTCCTTGATTTCCTGTAAGCTTATTTTGCGACCTTCAGAGGCCCCGTCTCCTGAAAGAAGGGCATCGTCACTCACAGTGCAGTTACAAGTCCGACCTTTAGGTGGCAACATTGCACCTTTCTGTAGCTAAGGTTTCCACAGCGGTCAGGAAAAATAACATTCACCGACAAATGAAAGTGCAAAGCTAATAAAATAACTCAGACACTAAATGAAAGGGAGAAAAAAAGCATTTGGGAGATAAATCAGAGGGTAGGAAATGATGAAATACCCAATGTGATGTTCTCTAGCTGTCTTCCTGAGGACAAGCCTGATCCTCAGGTGGATCACTGGCTCCATCAGGCAATGGAGACCCTGACCTGGCGACAGCAGAGTCCTGGGGAATACAGAGGAAGCTTTACAAGTGACATCTACACTGGTATGAAAACGTCTTTGCCCGCATTCTGATGTCTTAGTTTTTTTGCATGTTCGTCACACTTAAACGTTTCAGATCATCAAACAAATGTAAGTATTAGTCGATGACAACACAACTGAACACAAAATGCAGTTTTGAAAACTTTTTATTATTAAGGGAGAAAAAAAAACCCAACCTACACGGCCTGTGTGAAAAAGTGATTGCCCCCCTCTTAAAACATAACTTAACTGAGATTAATTGAGATCTATCAGTGTGGAAAAGGGCTATAAAGCCATTTCTAAAGCTTTGGGACTCCAGCAAACCACAGTGAGAGCCATTATTCACAAATGGCAAAAACATGGAACGGTGGTGAAACTTCCCATGAGTGGCCAACCAACCCAAAATGACCCCAAGAGCGCAGCGGTGACTCATCCAAGAGGTCACAAAAGACCCCACAACAACATCCAAAGAACTGCAGGCTTCACTTGCCTCAGTTAAGGTCAGTGTTCATGACTCCACCATAAGAAAGACACTGGGCAAAAACGGCCTGCATGGCAGAGTTCCAAGAAAAAAACACCGCTGAACAAAAAGAAGATTAACACTTGTCTCAATTTTGCCAGAAAACATCTTGATGATCCCCAAGACCTTTGGCAAAATACTCTGTGGTCTGACGAGACAAAAGTTGAACTTTTTGGAAGGTGTTATATCTGGCATAAAGGTAACACTGCATTTCAGAAAAAGAACATAATACCAACAGTAAAATACGGTGGTGGTAGTGTGATGGTCTGGGGCTGTTTTGCTGCTTCAGGACGTGGAAGACTTGCTGTGATAAATGGAACCATGAATTCTGCTGTCTACCAAAAAAATCCTGAGGGAGAATGTCCGGCCATCTGTTGGTGACCTCAAGCTGAAACCAACTTGGGTTCTGCAGCAGGACAATGATCCAAAACACACCAGCAAGTCCACCTCTGAATGGCTGAAGAAAAACAAAATGAAGACTTTGGAGTGGCCTGGTCAAAGTCCTGACCTGAATCCTATTGAGATGCTGTGGCATGACCTTAAAAAGGCGCTTCATGCTGGAAAAGCCTCCAATGTGGCTGAATGACAACAATTCTGCAAAGATGAGTGGGCCAAAATTCCTCCCCAGCGCTGTAAAAGACTCATTGCAAGTTATCACAAACACTTGATTGCAGTTGTTGCTGCTAAGGGTGGCACAACCAGTTATTAGGTTTAGGGGGCAATCACTTTTTCACACATGTTTTTTCTCCCTTAACAATAAAATGTTTAATTTAAAAGCTCATTTTCTGTTCAGTTGTGTTGTTACTGACTAATATTGGAATTTGTTTGATGATCTGAAACATTTAAGTGTGACAAACGTGCAAAAAAATAAGAAATGAGGAAGGGAGCAAACACTTTTTCACACCACTTCATTTCTCATCAAATTGAAAAAATGCAACCTTGAAAGTACAAAATGCATGTTTATTGCAATGTGATGAAAAATGATGGTTAGAATGGAAGTCAATTGAGGTTTTTTTGTCCTCTGGGGACCCCAACGGGTCGTAAATTTAGAATGTGACCCTGATCGTGGCCCCCCACCCCCAACATTCATTATATGGAAAATAACTCATTTGTGTATTTATTCTATGCCGCTTAATCCTCATTATGGTCGTGTGGGTATGCTGGAAGCCCCAGCTGACTTTGGGCGGGAGGTACACCTTGGACTGGTCGCCAGCCAATTGGGTAGTTTTTTATACTAAGTGTGTTTTTCAAAGCAAAAACAGTGACATCATTGAATCCAATGGGCATTTAACAGAGGTGGGAGGAAGTCATTGTTTTGCAAGTCTCAAGTCTTTAAGTCCGAAGTCAGGTCTCAAGTAAAAACGTGCAAGTCCAAGTCAAGTCTCAACCCAAGGCAGGTCTAGGCTTGACATGTTCGAGTCCTTACAAGGCACGAGCACTTGTGCACGTGGCTAACATTTTAGCACGCTCCAGCAGTCTAAGTCTAAGCCACACCCTCGTTTGCTTTTCAACCTGATTGGACGATAATAGATGCATTCAATGAGGCAGATTCAGTAGGAAAATTAGTTGTCTTGCTGGAAATTAGTTGAATATTTTGAATGGGGACAAATTTTACTCAACACACTCACTGGAAATCTCAGGTAGTTTCAAGTCATCAGGCAAAAAGTCTGAGTCGAGTCTCAAGTCAATGATGTCAAAGTCCAAGTCGAGTTGCAAGTCTTTGACGAAATTGTCCAGCAAGTCTAAAATAAAAAAAATTAGGGACCCTGGAGCGTTGAACCCCTACTGGTAAAATACGCCAGCCAGTGGTGGTGGTTTGTATTTTTTGGTTGACAAAAACGTAAACTTGACGCGGTGACATTCAGCATCTTCAAGCTGTACATTTAGTGAATTTTTCCTAAATTATCTTTGACCTTTTTAATCAAGAATCGGCTTGACATTTTTGTGAAATAAGGTCAGAGTATATAAACACGGTGCACTTATCACGTGCGTGCTCATGGAGTCAGTGCGCTAAAGTGTGCACCCCTGCACTAAAAATGCATGCTCCCGAATCCCCAAATTTTGCCCACGTTTTTGCAAGTATGGCGGGTTGGGACCGGGGATTTAAGCAGGTACTTTTAGCAATAAAAAGAACCAGGGTAACGGCTGCCAGCTAGTGTAACTGTGCAAAAGTACGTTGGTGAACCCCAATCTCTGGTGCCTTAAAGAGCCGCTGGACGACCGGTTGACAGCTCTGGGTTTTAGCTCGGCAGCTTCTGCTGCTAAACTCTCATTTAGTGAGGATCGGTGGAACCAGGGTTCCAGGCCTGGCACGTGGACGGACATGAAACACCCCCCCGTAGTCACCTTTACACTTGTATTATCCAGTATAGTCGACATAATAAGAGTAAATAAGCAGCTTAAGACATAAATACGACTCGTGCTCGTGTGTGTTGCTATATAAGTTAAGTGGCGAGCGGACAGGAAGTGACATCGGGGGTTCAGAGTTGAACGGTAGCCTGTGTTTTTATGAGGGATTACAGTCGTCCATCGCAATATTACAGTTCGATTGACGTTCCCTTGCTATATTGCAGTTTTTCAATAATGAATGAATAAATCATCACCGTTTCCTGGTTAAATACAGACTATTTAGAGTAAAAAACAAATTTAAGCAAATTGTACTTAGTCTTGGCCTAAATTAAGCATTTTCAAGCATAAAAATGGCCAAATTAACTACCTAAATGAACTAAAACACAAAAGCATGGCAGAAGTAGCTTTGTAATTGTGAATCTAGCACTGTACCCCACATTGGCCACTAGGTGTCAGTGTTCTGTGAGACAGGCACGTGACTGGTCACTGAGTTTCCCTAGGGAATGCATTTACTGTGACACTGCTCGAGCAGGACCTTTTTTTTACATCTTACTCTGTCTACTATCTTGGGCGATACAAGTGTAAAGCCATTTAAAGCCGTATTTGAATGCGTCTTCTGAATGCCTTATATGTGTATTTTAGTTAATTTAGCCATTTTTATGCTTACAAATGCTTAATTTAGGCAAATAATACAAAAAAATATGCTCAATATGCAGATTTTTGACTAATAATAGGCCATATTCAACCACAAATCAGCATGATTTATTAGCTAATATATTTTTGAAAGAGTGAAGCCGAGACATTTGAAGCACGGAGTGGCGAGGGGGGACTGTAAATTCACAAATCCTAAAAAAAAGGAGCGTGTCTATCACTTTATCTATTGCGTCTGACTGTTTTTTGCTCGGCCTGGTGTTTGAGGACCACTGGGGTAGCGAGCAGATCATCCATATGATGCTAATAAATTGGAACATCACACTAGTCAGCTGTTAAATCAAATCTCCGTGTCTTATTGACGGATGTGTGCCCCCCGTGGGAGATGGGAGCTTTACCGACTGTTCCTCCTTGGCATGGCTGGAGTCGCCCTCGGGCTCTGCAAGGTAGTGATCTGTCGGGAGGTCGCAAGCTTGGGTAGGGGGGCCGTCTGAGGAGGAGCTCTGCTGAAGAGCTGGAGTAGAAGCTGTAAAGTGTTTTTAAGAAGAAACGTAAGGAAAAAGCAAGGAATTCATGGACTAACAAAGTAAAAACAGTGTTGCTCCCTGCAAGGCCAGTGTAAGAGTCAATAAAAATGTAAATAAGTCAGTGTTTTTGCTCACTTATGCACAGGAATAAAACAGTCCTTTAGAGACCATCACATCACAAAGCATCTCCTTGGAGTAAGCATCATAAAAACATCATTTTCAAGGTTCAGCACCAGCACCTGCTTTCTATTACGTCTTATAAAAGGGAAAAGACGCATTGTTTCAGAAATTCCACTCAGAAAGAAGTGGCGGCTCCTCGGCCTTTACAACATGTCATTAGCTCTCTTTTGTCTTCCAGCTAAACTAACATTTTGGCAAAGTTTTGCAGGGTTTGTGAGCAAACACAAACACGACAAGGTGGTGTTTTTGGGTTATTGTTGCGGAGCTTATTGGAAAAGTCATTCATATGCAAAACAAGCAAACAAAGTCAGCATATGTTTTACATAATAATAAATGTTTTATATCCGAGCTTGTGATTAAAAAAGGCCGCAGATGGCAGCGTGATAATGAAGAACACTTACGGGATTCAGTAGACGGAGAAGTGGAGGTACCAGGGCTCAAGGTCATCCGAGACAGATCGAGATCACTCCCTTCCTCTTCGAGTGTTGCAGCAACAGGGGGTGGCAACAGATGACTGCAGACAAGAGCGTCCGGTGCGCTAACAGGGCCCGGGGTCCCACACCTGCTCACCGACACCCCGCCGGGCGGCACTCCTGATGTAGACGGGCCCTCGCCTGCATCCAAGTCCATGCACAGGCCGTCTTTCCCCAGGCTAAGCTGCCTCTGAAGCAGGGCGGGGTCGGCCGTGTGCTGGGGGCTGGTGATGGCCGAGGAAGGGGCGGATAAGTCGCAGGCTTGGGGGCACACGGTCGTAATGGGTACCAGGCCTTGGAGCATGGCAGCTGGGATGGCGTGGCCCCCCACGCCCACAGTCTGGGCCGGCATGTAGGCTGCCATGGCCGCCCACTGCTGCTGCGTGGCTCGGAAAATGTTAGCCTGGCTCCAGATGACGGGCTGACCTCCGGGGAGGACCTGAGCCACCTGGAGGGGCCCCTGCACAGGGAAGGCTAGAGTCTGAGCCTGGGCAGGAAACGGCTGCTGCGCCCACTGGGATGCCTGCACGGGGCCCATGGTCATATAACCTGGAGGGAGGTGAGGAAATGGTGCTCGTTAAGTCTGGAGGAGAAAAAGGGGACTCTTACATGACTACTTTCACTCCGCAAGTCAACATAAGAGACGGAAAGAAATATGTGAAATCACAAAGAAGATCTATGATACTTCTCAAACGGGTCCAACCTGTGTTTCCTTCCCAGACGAGCATGAATCAATTAATTTATAAACTTGGCCACCAGGGGCAAGCAAGCATTAAGTACAAATAGTGCCCCTTCCTTCCAGTTAAATCAGACTGAAATAGTCTTCCAGGATCCATAACATCATCTAAATTCCTGCTTCATTACATCATAAAACAACAACACACATCTTTTTTGCAAGCTTTAGCACCTTCTGTGTTTTCTGTAATTGGGGGGGAAAAGTGCCGAGCTCACCTGACGGCACCGAGGTTGGGCTGAAGGGGGCGTACATCTCAGCGGGATTGGGCTGCTGCTGCTGCTGGCGGCTGCTCCTGCTTGGGTCCAGTGTGTTGGCAGGTGATGGGGGCATCTGAGTGAGCACGTGGCACAGATCATACTTTCATCAAAGTCACCAAGAAGTCGTCATAGCTGTGTTTATTCAGGGGGGGGGAAATGCATAATTGCCCCTCATGACCTTGATATTTGGCCTTTACAGCTGGAGAACACATCTGTACCTCTTTGGCCCAGGAAATAGTAAAAATAATACCTTGGAGTCTCGGAACATTTTTGCAGCTCATTTTTAATTGGATAATTCATTTTAAAAATACAATTACTGTAAAAAAAATGGTAAAAAGTGCCAAAAGGCATAATGTAAGGGAAAGCAGATGAAATGTTGATGCTAAGAACACAAAGCTTACACGGCGTCTCTGCAGCTTTCAACAAGTAAAACGGAAGACTTTTTTTTAAGACCGTAATGAGTACAATTTAAGACCCATTTCACATCCATACTGGCAAAACAGTACAAAAACGAAGGAAACTCAGGCTGGAGGAGCGTGCGTAGCACACTGGCTGGTTGTGCTGCTTTGTGTCCTCCAAAATCTAAACACGAAACAAAGTCAGATCGTCTATTGAAGCGTACGCATTTGTTTGAAATAAATGTAACCTTAATGCATTATTAAATCCTATTTAAGACATTTTAGGAAATTTTAAAAAGCATTTTAGACATTTTAGGGCCTTAACCTGTTCAAGGCATGTAAATATATATTTTACAGCATGTGGAAAAAGTTTGGACCCCCCCACTGCATTAGACTACAACGTATATTCAGTGTTGAGCAAATCACTTAAAAAAACGTATTAGTCATAGCGACCACCCCCCAAAAAAATAATTAGCATCGGAATCACTCGTAAATGTTACCAAAAAAAGAATTATTGTGTTAATTTAAAAAAAAGTAAAATAATTAGCATTTAGCTTTGTGGTGGTGTGCCTTTGAAAGACGTTTCATGACATTAGAAGCTGAGGGCTGAGCTTGTGACTTGCAGTTCTCTCCCAAATGCAGCGTTTTCCTGAGAGTGAGGAAGCGCACATCTCGTTGGCTAGCTAATTAGCTATTTAGCTTCACTGTCGATAACGGTAATGGTGTTGTAAAGTTTGAAATCGTAATTACTGTATTTTCCAGACTTTTTGTCATAGTTTGGCTGGTCCTGCGACTTATAATCAGGTATATCAAAATACGTATATACAGTCATCCCTCGTTTATCGTGGGTAATTGGTTCCAGACCTAACCGCGATCAGTGAATTTCCACAAAGTAGGATATAATATTAATAAACTGAACATACTCTAATTGTGATTTTTTACCATTATTAGAGCTGTAGACATGAAATAACACCCCTATAGTCACTTCTGCACTACTGTTATTCTTTGTTTACACCACATCGAGCAACTCTTGCGTTCCTGCTACGGGATCACTGCAGGGACACAGGGTCCAGTGCGACTTTATTGTGCATTTTGTGACTGATGCGACTTATAGTCCAGAAAATGCAGTAATGAGATTACCCAGTAGTGGAAAACGAACGCATTTATTGTCGACTAATCAGGGATGAGGGATGGAATGGACCCCTCAATTTAGGAAGGACCATTTGTGGAACCTCAGCTTGTTTTTTTGGGATCAAACACCACCAAGGAGGATTAAGGCCACACAAAAAAAGAAGTGTTATGAGATGTTCTGAGAAAAAAGTGAAATGTTGAACGTTATCAGACAAGAAGCTGCCACACTGATACAAATCACCCAAAGCTGAGATCTGAGCCGAGCGTGTCTTGAAGTACTTCATTGATTTTTGCACGTTTATAAAGAAAAAGGTGAACAATATCAAAGTGGTTCTTCCATTTTGCTGTCGTTTGGACACGCCTTCCTCAAGCGATTCTGACTGACAGTTCATTTGACTGGAACGTAATATTAGAGTCAAGTCAAGCAGGACTCACCGAGGGAGGCGTGGACATGTCTCCGAAAAGATCGAAGTGGTTGATATTCTGTGAGCAAAAAGTACAGTGACACATCATGAAATTGAAAATTCAATAGTCATACATGGTTGAATTCATCAGCACATCGACTGTGGCGGTGGTGGAGTTGGTGGGTGAGGGCGGGGGGGCAGTGACAGCTATTCACTCAGGCATTTGTGCTGTGCATGGAAAGAAACAACTATCCCTTTGTTCCATTATCAGAAAATGGATCTAGAACGGGCCTTTCTTGGCTGGCTATAATTGAGTGGGTAAAGGGCTATTCAGTCTCATAAAACAGACTGATTAGATATTCTTGTGTCTGCCAATCAAAAGGGTCCTGTGAGAGTCTGACCTGCTTCAGAACGCTGACGCTGCTATGTGAGCAGATCTGCTCGTGACAGAGGAGCGGATGAAGGAAGAAGCTCCTCGAACCACCCGTCTGAGACAAAGAGGCCGCGTTATGAGTACAAATGACCCTCGCGAGGATGAGGGGAGGGTGGTCGCGGCTATTACTGCTAGCTATGGAAGCGCTACGTTGCATGAAATGGATCTGGGGGCCATGCGTAAGCAGACAATGAATCACCACAAAAGCACAGACAACACCAGGATTTGCATGCTGTAAATAAAGAGCGGCGTGTGGAAACAGAACATTCCCAGAACTGAAAGAAAGAAAGACATGGGAGACACATCCCAGCAATCAGTGTCGCTGCAAACGGGTCTTTTTTATGTCCTCTCTGACATAACCGATCGCACAGTTTGCACTTTGTGACCACCGAGGGCTTGCGGAATGGCTCCGAGTTTGGAGAAAAGTAAACAAGTGTACACAGAGGTCTCTCCCTGCAGGCGCTGACACACATCAGGGGAGCTCTTGGCTCTCGAAAAGCTCCGACTGAATGAACAGACAAGCAGTAACACTTACGAGATATGGAGGCGCTGCTACTTATACGAGCACGGGGCTGTATGAGTGCGATAGTGAGGGGCCGAGGCAGGTTATCTCTTCGGTAACGCTGAGCAACAAGCACAACAACAGTGGCGAGAGAGAAGCGCTGTGCTAGGCCTTTTTTTATTTAGCAGGAATAAAATGCCTTTCTGAGCATGGTGGATGGGATGATTTGTTTTTCTAGATGGATGGGAGGAAAATCAACAAGTGCCATCTGTGCTTCTTTTCACTTAGATCAGGGGTGTCCCAACGTTTTCCACCGAGGACCACATAGCGAAAAATGAAAGGGCGCGAGGGCCACTTGGATATTTTCTCAAGCAACACATGTCGATAGGCTAAGAAGTTCAGGAAAAAAGTGCATCTCAGCTTTGTGATGAAGGTGAAAAAGCCTATTATTAATATCAACTTTGGTCTCTTTTTTCACATTTTCGCTTTTGTTTAAAAAAAAAAAAAAAAAAGGAAAAATATTTCAACTTATTTTTGTAAATTTTCTTTTTGTTATATTACGACTTTATATTCATTCTTTTTCTCATGAGATTACAACTTTTTCTCTTAATATTTCGACTTTTTGCTCAAACAATTAAAAATAAAATTCTATAATAAACTCGTTCAACTTTCTTGTCAATTTTCTTCTCGTAATTATGACTTCATTATCATAATATTTTGACTTCATTCCCATAATATTATAACTTCTTCCGCAACCTAATTTTGTAAGAAATTACAACTTTACTTTGTTTTGTGTGTTTCTCATAATATTACAACACAAACACATTTTTTCTGTAATAGTTCAACTTTATGCTATTAAAATAACATTTTTCCTCATAATAATACGAGTTAATTCTTCCTTTTTTCTCATTCTCTTAATATTTTAACTTTATTTTCATAAAATTACAGTTGTTTTTCCCATTTTTCCATGTTTTTTTTTTTAATTTCCCAAGTATTTCAACTTTCTTCTTGTACATTTCCTTTTCGTAATATTTGGACTTTATTCCCATAACATTTTGACTTCATTCTCGTGACATTATAACTTCTTCCGCAAGCGAATTTCCCAAAAATGACAACTTTATTCATTGTTTTGTTTGTTTCTCATAATATTACGACTTAAAAAAAAACAACAGATTTTTTTCTTTAATATTTCAACTTTATGCTACTAAAATGATATAATTTTTCCTCATAATATTATGACATTCAACTTTTTTCTCTTAATATTTTGACTTATTTCTTGTAAAATTACAGCTGTTTTCCATTTATGCTTTAAAAAAAAGGAAATTCCCACAATTTTAATTTTCTTCTTGCACTTTAAAATTTTCCGTAACATAATTTTCCAAAAATTACAACTTTATTTTGCAGTTTTGTTTGCTTCTCATAATATGACAACGTTACTCTCGTAAAATACAATTTTTTTCCCATTAGATTACAGCTTTTTTCTGTTATTTAAAAAAATGTATTTCTCGTAAAATTACATTCTCCATTTCTGTTGTTGTTTTTTTTATTGTTAATTTTTCCACTATTTCAATTTTCAATTTTCTTCTTGCATTATAACATTTTTCGCACCCAAATTTTGCAAAAATTACAACTTTATTTGTAGTTCTGTTTGCTTCTCATAATATTACGACGTTACTCTCGTAAAATTACGACTTTTTCTCATTAGATAACAACTTTTTTCTCTTAATATTTTGACTTTGCGCTTGTAAGGTTACTGCCGATTTTTCCGTTTTTGCTTTTGTTGTTTTTTTCAGTTATCTTGTTATATTACATTTTTAGGCCAATAAAAAAAAAACAGCCGCGGGCCGCAAATGGCCCCCGGGCCACACTTTGGACACCCCTGACTTAGATGCTTGTCGTTAAGGGAAAGCTTGATGGTGGACTACATGATGGCTACACTGCATGCAGCTCAAGAACCAGTTAGCCCACCGACAAACCTCTCATCTTCTAAGAGGAGGATGAAACATCCTCCCTTGTATTTACTTTTAATTGCTGAGATGTAACGACTACGGTTGAGCAATCAGATTTCCATCAAGAGGAGCCTTCAGAGAGGTTTGCGGGCAGGTGGAAGAGGAGTAAAGAAACAAATAATAAAAATAAAAACACCTACAGTCATGAAATGGCGTTTGGGGACATCATAGATGCCTTCCTTCTGCTGACTGGTTGGGACCTGCATTGGATCGGAGGTCGATTGAAATGTAAATAGCATGGCAACACTGCTTTGCATCTTATTATTTCATATCAGCAGCTGAGACATGTTTACTAAAGTAGAAAAAGCTTACGACATCCATTTTGATTCAGTCCATTTGTTATGTAATTGTATCTTTTGGAGCGATGGGATTATGCAAATTCTACAGTTGTGCCGCTGAATCAATTGTGGTTAAATCAATATTGATTGCAAACAATGGCTGAGGATGCTGGGTAAGTATTAGGAGGGCCTATTGTTATTCTGCACGAGCGCAGCTCATCTGACAATAAGAAATTGCCTCAGCTAATATTTCCCTCACAGTCACGCCAACGAGCTGTCGCTTTTAACCTCTCCGCCTGTCTCTCCGTCTCTCCCTCCGCTGGTTAACCCACCCAAGTCGATTGATCTTGTTTCACTGCCAGATCAAATGGCATGGCATGTGATTAATCTCTCTCTATTTCACTGCATCTTTCATCTTCAGAGGAAGATACAGAGCGGCCAAAAGAGGAGGAGGAGGAGGAGGAGGAGGAAGGATGGGAGGACGACGTCGTATTAAACCATACAACAGGTCCCTGGAATCTTAGCTGGTCCTTCAAGTGGTCTCAAGGGGGAGAACAAGTCAAAGGTCTGAACCACACAGATAAAACTGACTGCGCTGCGACTCTTTTCATTTTGACATCTCAAACACGACCTCCACGCTTCCTTCAGCGCTTTTCATCCTCAGCCTTTTGACGCCTGATTTGAACCTGAATCTGCAGAAATGTCTCAGCTTGATGAGCTGCTGCTCGTACGACCATCAGCCATCACAGGGCATATAATAATAAGGGAGAAGAAAAGGGGGGAGGGCGATGCTTTGTCTTTGTACCTGATAAACGCTCTCCTCTGACTGGGGGCCACGGAGGGGTTCGTGTCCAGCCTCAAACACTATGTACTACAGAACAAGGTGTGGAAGTGCAGAGAGGGGAGACGCACAGCAAAATATATGAGGGGGTGACACATGATGGGAGTAAATGACAGCACACGAGGGGGGGAGCGGGTGGGTGGTATCGAGTGGGGAGTGAAATGGGACCGGGGAGGGTGTAAAACGCAAAATGGAGCATAAGAGAGAGGGGGGCATGAGGAGAGAAAGAAAAAAAAAAGGTGGGAAGAGGAAAGAGCACAAGTATAAAAGGTCAGGCAGTAGTTCATAGCAGTGTGGAGGTCGTAACAGCAACATGATGCTCCACGTCTTTGACAAGCTAAGAAATGTCATCTATTTGGCTAAGCATGTCTTTCATGGATGACATCTTCTAACACTTTCACGGATCTCACATCAAAGGAATAGTTCAGAGTTTCGAAAAAAGATGCATATTTAGATTTCTACTCAGTGAAGGAAGCCTCTTTGTTCATTTCAGTGCAGGACCATGCGACTTCCCGCAAGCCAATCAGCAAATACACAGGTGCATCTCAAGACATCTACCGGGTGGGTGGGGGGGGTGTCACGTGATCTCGCATCACGACATCTCGCGAGACTAAAACGTGAGCAGATTCCTCGAACTATTCCTTTAGATCCCTGGCCGTCTACCTGGAGTTTTGTCAACCAACATCAACATCACTCAAAGCTGCAAAATGAATGAACTTTATGCAGACTTGAAGAGCGACAAAACAGGTGATTTGGGAGGTGTTTGGAGGTGTGAGTTGAGAGTCAGAGTTAGTGTTGTCTGTATTCAGTGTGAGCAGCAACACAGAGACGTAAAACAAGTGCAGCCAAATGCACGGGGCAAAAGGGGGGTTGGGGTGGGGAGGTGGATGCGTTCAGTCACAGTTCCGGGTGGGGGCGTGTCGTTGGATAAAACTGGAACATGGACAACATAAAAAATATGGTTTAACAACATTGCAACTGGCAAATGGACGTTGAATGGTTGAACAAAACTGTCTGCAAAGATGGTCCACGGGGGATCACTGGGGTGTCGGAATTGAATGAACCATTAATTTGAGCAGGTTGGTGACTAAACAGAATATGCAAATGAAGGAGCAAATACTTTCAAACTCCCGCAGGTTCAAGAGGAGAAAACCACAAGGGGTTCTACCACAAGTCTACCTGGTAAACTGGATCGTCCACTTCGTCCTCCAGGATGGTCTGTGCGGGGGGGGGGGGGGGGGGGGGGGGGGGGGGGGGGGGGGGGGGGGGGGGGGGGATAGACGGCAGATGACACATTTAGGTTTCTTAAATCAGCAAAACAAGACACTAAAGAAAGACTAAATAAATAAAGACTTCATCCTTATGTCACACACACACACACACGCATGTGGCACATGACTACTGGGATAGGCTCCAGCTAACATAGGCTCTAACGAGGACAAGTACTTTAGAAAATGGTTGGATGGATGCAGTGTAGAATAGTGGTGCATTTTATGTCTCTAAAACGGCAGCATTCAATGTTTCGGATCTCATGAGACTGTGCATGTGTACCTAATAAATTGACATGTGATTGTATACGGTGGATCCCCGCACATTTGAGAGTCAACATTCACGGTCCCGCAAATTTGCAGATTTTTGGTTTAAAAAATGTAATAAAAAAAAAAAAATTATGAAAATGATTTATTTATTAACTTTGAAAAATTATTATTTTTTTATTTTGGACATTTTGCACTTTGTTCTGAGGTCTTTGAACGCACAATAGTTGTGTGCTGAGATGCGAAAACTTGCATAGTTACGGAAGCACTAGCTTCAACCGTCATCAGCCATCTTACATTGCCATTAATTACGCGTTTTATACTCGCACCTTGTTTGTTCGGCGGTCCTCGAACACACCGCAGTTGTGTGCTGTGCCTGCCTACAACACGACTCCGATTCCATCTGGTCATGGATTACCTCACATTATCATACATTTCATACTTTAAATGTGTTTGATAAGTGTGTGAGCCATATTCAGAGCTTAAACTGGATTGTGAGGGAGCAATGGCAATTGAAGAGACAAGGGGAGGGCTCTGGAGCTGAAGCTAGCAGGAGGGTTTTATGGCTGTATCAATTACTGGTGGTTTTTCACCATTCACTGACGTAACCCCCGTGAAAAGCGCATGTTTTGGAATAAAAACACTGCCTACACAACAGAGGGAGATTTCTCAAGTGTGACTACATTATTATGTGTGATCATGCCTGAATGAGAAGCCTAATGCCACGTTTTTTCCCCAGTCCTACCTGGTAGACCGCCTGCTCACAGTGTTTGTCCTTCTGGGCCTTTTTTTCCATGTCTTCTCGCTGCTTAATGTCGTAGATGAGCGTGAAGAGGTCACGCAGGTCAATGATGAGAGGCTCCGCCTGCATAGAGGAGTGAAAATAGAAGGAAGATGGTGTGAGAATAGGGGATTAATCCAGTTAAGGCAAGAGGATTTGGAGAGGGAGGATTTGGAAAAGGCAATACACTGAGGAATATGCTAATAGAAGAATGGAAAGGCAAAAACCGAGAATGACAAGACAAAGATATTTGCACCAAAATAAGCCTAAGAGGTAAACATGTCCAAAATGACATGTCTTTTTAACATGAATTTGATTGTTTTTGTACTACAATGGAACCCGCTCAAGTCAATCCCACTTATATGTCGAACAACCTGGTCCTTCGTGTAATTATTATTAGCAAAAAGTCACTCGACCAATCAGAGAACAAAAAAATCCACATGAACTCATTCAATACCAAAGACGTATTTATACCTTTTTATAAACCCGAACGTCCCCCCAAAGATTTATTTATCCAGAGTTGAAAAGAGGTGATGACGTAACTGCACACTAATAGATGTCATTTTTACTGCAGTTTTAAGGCATAAAAACGGCCACAAGGTGGCAGAAGTGCATCTGATAAAAACTCGTCATGGATCATTTGCATGTAAAAACACACTCGACGGCAAGGAGGAAGTGGAAGAGCATGGAGACTCCTCCATGCAGAGTAGAGTGCAGGAGGTTACACATGGTAGGGACACTTTAACGCATAAACACGCACACACAGTTTAGTTCCAAAAGTGAAAACTGTAAATAGTTCATGGTGTTATATTTGTAAATAAATTGTTACTTTGATGTAACCCCTTTTTTGTGTTGTTTATGTTGGTATAGTTGTTTAGATATTTGAGCTGTCACAAAAGCTAAAAAAAGTGAAAGTTATGCTTGAAATGTATCTTTTCACAAAAAGCTGTTTTTCTCCCTTTTCTCGTTGGGAACTGATATTTCCCTAAAATGTACCTACAGTATGTTCTACTGCTAAATACTAAAGGACGGAAAAAGGGAGAAACAAAGTTCTGTTTTTCCTGATGAAAGACAGGAGTCTAAGCTTTCTTTTGGTAGGTTCCATTTTTATATAACCATAAAACACAATATTCTGTGTGCCCTGAAAAATCTGTCAAAATTGTCTAAAATGGCCGGGACTGAAGGGGCTGTCTTTTGAAAAATGGCTGGCATTGGATGAGTTAAAAGCAAATCAGAAATCTGCCACATTGCTAATAATGCTTAAGTGACATGGGCCAGCACCCCTGATTCTGAAGGCCCTGGGCAGATTAGGCTGACATGGCAACACGTAGAAGATGAAATCTTATTGGACCAAAAACTCTAACATATACAAACGCTACTGGAAGCAGTGCAGCCAAGGGACATGCTACAAAATGAAAATAATAGACTGTTGGGAATAAATTACAACAACTTCATGGAACAAATACTGCACTTTAAATGTAAATGCAGGTCAATGCTTCTGGTGGTGTTTAGGCCAGCAGAGAAGGCTTTGCTGGCCCTGACGGCACACCACAGGTGTAAATGAATAATGTTGTTATGAAATGTGATTTTGTCATGCATTTTCAGCAATAGTTATGAAGAGCGATACAAAGAAAAGTACTCGCCGATTGTGAGGTCTTGATGGCCACAAACCTATGGTGACCCTCTTTTCCGCAAACGTAGCCAAAGGCCCGGTGGTCTCTGGTGTCCTTGGCGATGTAGCTGATTTCATGGACTGAGTGGTGATGCAGTAGCACCTGGACAACAGCACAGGCAGAGAAAAATAGTTGGTCGACTTGAGGCGTTTAATAACTACTTTGGGTGTTGTGTTGCTCCAGGAGTCCCCCGATATCACTGTTCATTTGTTCACAAACTGTATCCGTGTTGCATATTGTACAGTTAATTTTACATGTTAGGGAATGACTCCGTAATAATTTGATAGTTTTTTAATATCTATGCAGCACGCATTCTTTTTGAAAGAATATAAAATGCTGCTACGCACGCAACAGCTTAGTTCTGTGTTGTTGTTTGTTTTCATTGGTACATATTGTCTAGACTCTGCAGGTTGAAAATGCATTCATCGTAAATGGAAAAAAAAATGACACACACACACACTGAAACACACACACTTTTAGGCGGT
This sequence comes from Dunckerocampus dactyliophorus, assembly GCF_027744805.1. Classification (NCBI taxonomy): domain Eukaryota; kingdom Metazoa; phylum Chordata; class Actinopteri; order Syngnathiformes; family Syngnathidae; genus Dunckerocampus; species Dunckerocampus dactyliophorus. The sequence continues at coordinate 5,513,405 of NC_072820.1, forward strand.
GCGAGTTTGGAGCTGTCACCCAGGCACATCCACCTGCTTCCCCCCACATTAGCAGAGATAAGCTGAGGCGCCGGGGAGGAGCTTTCCTCTGAATATTAGCAGATATTAGACACATTCAGCGGGGAGCGTGTGGAGTGACGCTTTAGATTAATGTAGAACACAAAACTAATACGACTCCATTCAGCTGAGAATCATGTCAGCTTTACATAAAGTGCTTCCATATCCTGCAGGGGAGCAATCCTCCATTTGCTCCGTCATAACTTAAGAGCGATATTGAGTGTGGAGGGTTATTTACTGCCGGTAATCAGTGAATTAAATGACGAGCATTAGGGGACATGCATTCCAAAACAACAAATAGCCTTGTCAGAGCTGCTTGGTTCGCCTAATGGCACATCAGTCATGCTCAAAACACATATTATCAAAGACGGGTGTTTTTTTTCCCCCTGTTGGAAGGAGTAGTGTCATGGAGGTCGAAAGCTACAGGCCAAATGCTGCATAATTATAAGTTTAGCACAGCTGAAGTGGAGCTGCAGTGTAATTAGTATTAGAGGCAATGATCATTAAGGGGTGGAACAGCGTGCTAATTATCAGTTAGTGCTGATGAGAACAGAGGGCCTATCTAACCGACACCATGCCGCAGTACGGGGGTGGTGGGAGCCGGGCCTCTCGATCATCCCATAATGGAACAGCAGGGCTGTGAGCCCGCCAGGGGGAAGGAGGCCAGGATGGAGGTAGAAACAGCCCGTCTCCTAACATTACCATAAGATTGCTCATCGCACTGTGCTGCATCATTAGCAGGCAGACAGGCCCAGCCAGTCATCTGAAGGATTTCCCCAAGCATAACCCTGCTCTTACTGGGATGTAAGTTAAACCAGTTTACTCTGGGCCAATTAGCTTCTGCCAGAGACCTGCCATCATCAGTTATGAGCTGGACGACTAAATATTCTTTGGAAAGCTTTGCCGTCCAAAGAAAATGATCGGAATAACCTTGCGCGTCAGCTCTCTCCTGTGTTGCGAGATGTTGTTTTAATGCCAAGCTCACAAGATGGCGGCGCTGGCAGCAGTAGTCAAGTGTGCAAACATCTGCCCTCTGGATGTCCTACACTGTAGCTTCGCAGTACAGCAGCTGGCAGAGGCCTCCTGGTGCAGCTGGGCTTAGCACAACACCCCCGACACAGACTTGATACTCACCCCTGATCTTTCACAGTAAATCTTGATCCCTCCGAAGGAGACCGTCAAGAAGACTCTCTGCTTGTGCTCCCCTTTGGAACGTGCAGACGAAGCCATGCCCTGCAGGAGGTAAAAGTGAGCGACGTGAGCAGATGTAAGCATAGGAGCGACGCACAGCCTTGGTTTATTCCGACTCAGGTGAGTGGGCGACGGAAGGGGGGACAGCTGTTACGTAAGGTGTGATAGGACAGCGTGTTCTTTCAGGCGTCTTTTTCTGAAAGCCTCACTCTCAGAGGAATCGCATCACCTCGTGCGGCGAGTTGTATCATAATTGCTGTCTTTTCTTCCTCGCAGGCACGTCTTCTCTTCAAGTAGGTCTGCTGCGCTTCATCGTGACACACGTGAGTGCTAGCTGACAACAATAAGTGGAGATTTGCTGACAAAATGCATCGACCAGATCGCTTCCGCGGCTCGCACGTAATGCTGACAGAACAACCAGGCCAGCCTTTGAAGTTCGCTCTTTTCCCAGGGAACAGCTCAACGCTGATTTAAAAAAAACAAAAAAAAAACAATTAACGTTTCCACTGTGCTCCGTTTGACGAGACCCGTGTGCTTGACGTGTCTTTCATGGAACAAAGGCTGCCAGAGAAGAAAAAGGGGAGGAGAAGGAGAGAGTGAACAGGAGAAGAAAAGACCTGCCTGATGTTTGACAAAACCACAGTGACATTAACAAGTGGTCGACCTCATTTGCACATCAGCACCCCTCTACCTCTTTCAAAGCTCAGGCCATGTTTGACATACCAGCCGTTTTGATTTCATTCATCCGCATAAAATACACCATATGCACCAGAACATCCATCCATCCATCCATCCATCTATCTTCTTATGCTTATCCGGGGTCGGGTCGCGGGGGCAGCAGCCTAAGCAGAGAAGCCCAGACTTCCGTCTCCCCGGCGACTTCATCCAGCTCCTCCCGGAGAATCCTGAGGTAGTCTCGATAGTCTCTATTTATACTGTATAGTCTCTCCAACGTGTCCTGGCTCGATCGGACGTGCCCTGAACACCTCCCCTGGGAGGCATCCGGGAGGCATCCTAAGCAGATGTCCATGGTAGTAGTCGTTCTAGTAGTAGTTCGAGCATAGAAAACCTGTTTACGACCTTCTAAATACAGTTTTTAGCATGAAATAACACCGCTATAGTCACTTTTACACACGTATTACCCAATATAGTAGACATAATAGACATCTTAGACATAAATAAGACGTAACACAGTGGCTATTGTCTCATTAATGTAACCTTACTGACCTAATAAGGTAATGCTGCTGTTTTTGGTTAAAGAGTTACTCACAATGCACTTCGATCACTTTATTAACGAGTGGAGAACATATATCCAGTGAACATTCAAACAGCAGCTGCTGTCGGCCACAACTCATGCCAGTCTCAACACTGCTAACACTCAGCAAAACACGATCAACTCGAGCTAGCTGACGTCACATATGTCACGTCCCCGGCTCCGCTCCTGAAAGGATAATCTTACACTATATATTACGTTCTCTGAACGTGTTATATTTTTTATTTTTGTTCATTTAGCCATTTTTACGCTTGAAAATGCTTAATTTAGAATACATAAAATTTGCATAAATATGCTTTTTTTTTTTTTTTTTTACTAATAATAGGCTGTATTCAACCACAAAATAGTAATCATTTATTAATTCATTCATTTTTGGAAAAACGCAACAGAGTGAGGGCGCAATGTAGCGTGGGACGGCTGTACAGTGGAACTTTGGTTAGCATTCACCCCCGGTTAGCGTGTTTTTCAGTTTACGTCAAACATGTATGCCAAAATTGAGCGTACTATATGGCGTGTGAGTGTATTTGTGTTCTTAATGTTTTTTTTTTTTTTTAATAGCACCACCTTTGTGTTTTGCCATGAGTTATTTCTTGAAATGGATCGTGTTTCCCACCTTCTTGATCAAAATGCTGGCACTTTCAACTTTCTTTGGCTCCATTGTGGGTTATTTTGCAGACGTGATAAAAAAAACCCATAAACTTGTGGTGTAACTGTGTTAGTTAGCAAAGAACTACCAACACTACATGTATTAGCAAGCTACTAGGATGCTAGCAAAGACATTTTCTGATAAATATATTAAGAACACAGTGTGTATTAATAACCTGACAAGACACGCGCCATATTGCACGATAAGTGAAAAATGTACGCAAACCGAGGCAAAATTTGGTGCAACTTTTTGACACTAACCGGGGCGTACGCTAACTGAGGTTCCACTGTATATAAGGGTGAAGACGTAATTCCCCTTTGAGGATTAAAATAAGAAAATGCAGGATTAAAACTGAAGACTGTGTGTGTTCTGGTCACTGCAAAGGAGGGGAGCAAGTACAGTAGTACCTCGCATAACATAAACCTCCTTTTAGCTAAATTCCACTGAACGTAAAGAATCTATGTAAAGTTTTTGCATCGTATTACGGAAGAAATTCCATATAATGTAAAGTGTCAAGCTGGCGCAAGTTTTTTTTTTTTCAATCAACTTTATTTATGCCTCAAGTCGGTGCAAGTTCAGACTAACACTTGGTGACGCCTTCTGACGCTTCACGCTCTCATTGGCTGATTTTCGGGGCACCGCCTCCACTCTCATCTCATTGGCTGATTTTCGGGGCACCGCCTCCGCTCTCATCTCATCGGCTGACTTATACAGCACGTTTGTGCGAGAAACAGGCTTCTCCCTTCAACGTCCTTCATCTTTATAATCGCCCTTAAACTAACTTAAACAATTAAGTTAAGTTACAAATTCAAATTTTGCACACAACATTATCTTGTAGTGCGTGTGCGTTTGTCTCTGAGACCAGATGACTCTTAGACTCTTTAAGGCTAGTCCTCCGCCTCCTTCCTGCCTCCACTTGTGTGCTCTTGATCAAGACATTTCGTGAACGGTAAGATTGTTTTTGTTTTTCAGTTTTATTCATTTACAGTAATCTTATTTATTACCTTATTTTATATTGGAATGTTACTCTACTATGTTTATGCTAACGCTTTCTTATATTTTCCCACCATATTTGGTGGACTTTGAATATTTTGAAGTGTTAAAGGGGTGAGTTTGGGAAGATCTTGGAACAGATTAGGCTATTTACATGTACAGTATTTTACGCTTCGTATAACATAAAAACCCTATAACAAAAAGGTTCTCGTAACGGATTATTTACGTTCTAGGCGCGTCTACTGTATTTTCTTCTAGTTTCATTTCCTGTAAGTGTAATAGTTAATTGTTTCAATACCTTTGTCCATATATTGAATCTGCTGCCACAGATCAGATAATCACGGCAAGTGTTGGACATAAAAAACAGAAGTTGGTGAGAAAGAGGCAGATGGGTGGCAGAGTCGATAGCTGTTGTCAGTCATCCATCGCCTGCTCCATTTGCTGGATTAGACCTTACGGCAGCCAGCGGCAGCTTGATAGAAACCCTGTCCCCTCCTTTATCCCCTGTCCAGATAATAGCAGGTTTGTATTGACCACTACTGGCTGGTGACTACCGGTGTCATGTGGAGGTTAATGCTGGAATGTTATATCCAGGCTGCGAAAAGGTTATTTTATTGGACTTATCACTGGGGGTGGATATAGCCATGGGGAGGCTTCCCCCCTTCATGTAATAGTCCTTCATAGGGGAGAGACTTCCCACATAATTAAGCTCAAGCAAGGTGAGGAGACACTTAGAAAGCTATGCATTATTTTCTCTGCTGATGAATTCATCACCCATTCACTTTGGGGTTCTTTAAACCTACTAGCCGAGGAGTCTGGATATGTACTTAAATTGTACAACACTAAATTGAAAATCCAGATTAGGAACATGAACATATTGCAGTCTTGTGGGGACCCCTGCAATACCCTAAAAAATGCACTAAGCCATCTCTAAAGGTCATAACGACTAAACGTCAGCAGAACACGTAATTATTATCTACGTAGCGATGCAAGGCATGCTGGGAATCATAGGGGTAACTCCCCCCAAACGCTACAATATACTGTAGTGTATTTTTTTTTTTGTTACAGAAGAAAGACAAAGTTGAGAACCGTCTTGCCCATAAGCACCGATGTTCCAATAATTTTCCTGACATCCTGCCACTTAAGACTAAATCTTAGCTACATTGGTTCTAAAATTGTGTAAGGAACAGAGCAACAAAATCTAGGTCACGTTATTGCAGACTGAACATAAAGGCCACGAGTGTAACATCAGTGACTTTCAAGTTAAAAATAACAGGTTGTGACTGACATGGAAGTCAACCAAGAAGTACACAATTTCTTGTAATATTAGAATTTAGCATTTTAAAATAGATTGCAAGCCTTCGAGGACAGAAAACAATACAGGAATGCAGCGAGATTTCAGACGTTCTGTAATGACGAGGCTTTTTTGGGGGAAAGAATAAAACAAAAGCAGCTGCGCTAATTTTCATTATTTCAAGGCCCCTCAAATACATCAAATACTTCCGTCAGTACACTTCAATATACAGTATACTATGTACACTGCATTCTTAGTTTCTGAGGGGGCGAATTTTTACTGTGTAGTGCTGTCCCAAATCTACTGGAAATAATGACTGCAATATTCATCTGCCTCCTCTCATTCTTCTTCTTTCTTTTTTAATTGTGAATTGCAACCAATCGAGTTAGTCCTTCCCCTTCCGCTACGTTCCCAAGTCACTGATGAGTGAAAGTTGGTTAGGCTCCATCGCTGCACACTCACCATTTGGGGCATTTGGGGCGTTTTGCCGTACTTCACAACGTGAACGCACTTATGCACTCAAAATACAAAAAGTGTAAGTACAGAAGTACGCGAATTGAGACACAACATAATAAAAATGGTCTCTTACACTTTTTCCTCCCATCTTTTATGAGCTTGACTCAAACATCTAAAACATTTTCTATGCCCACAAAATGCCTATTCCTCTCAAATATTGCTCACAAATCTCTGTTAGTGTGCACTTTGCCTTCCTGTGATTATTACACAGGTGTGCCTTAGGATAGCCACAATAAAAGGCCACTCAAAATGGAGGTGAGGTGTCAGAAACCAAGTCACTATCTGGTGTGACCACCGTTTGCCTCACTGTGGTGCAGCACTCTTTTGCGTAGAGTTGATCAGGTTGTTGTTTGTGGCCTGGGGAATGTTGGTCCACTGGTCTTCAATGTGCCAAGTTGCTGGATATTGGCAGGAACTGGAACATGCCGACCCAGAGCATCCCAAACTGAACTGGACAAGAACAGGGATGTTGTCAGCTTCCAGGAAATGTGTACAGATCCTTGCAACATGGGGCCGTGCATTATCATGCTGCAACAGGAGCTGATCGTTGCGGATGGATGGCAAAACACACGCTTGCCCATACTTAACTCTGCTTTCACCATGGGCAACTCCATCACAAAGGAGACATCAGCATACCTCTCACCCACATGACGCCATCTGCCATATGCAATGAAAACCGGGATTCATCCTTGACGAGAACACCCCTCCAACGTGCCAGACGGCATCCAATGTCATAATTTGCCACTCAATTGTTATGATGACAAACTGCAGTCAGGTGGAGATGCCGATGAGGACGATAACCATGCAGATGAGCTTCCCTGAGATGGTATCTGGCTGTTTGTGCCGTTCTTTGGTTATGTGGTAAATGTGAAAAATTTGCACTTGATTCATCATAGTGAATGCAACCTACTTTATTAGTAGCTTTCATCGTGTTCTGTCATATGATGACCTTAGCCTTATTCATCTGATTTTAACAGAATACTTTGTGTAAAAGTCGTCCGCACATTGCTGATTTAACAGCCTTGGGTGTCTGGGCATGTGAGCCTGCCCTTCACTGTCTCTGTCCCTCCCAGAAGGAGAAGATCACCCCTCCCCTTGCAGCAGTTATCCGAGTTGTTGGTCTCAGATGATCTCGGAGGTGAAGATTGGCCAATGTGGAGGTCCTGGGCTGGTGTGGTTACACGTGGTCGGTTGGACGTACTGCAGTTGGAGATGGTTATGGTAGCAAAATGACCATTCAGTCGCAGATAACAGCTCTGGCGGGCATCCCGGCAGTCAGCATGACTATTGCACGCTCCCTCAACACTTCTGTGGCATTGTGCCGTGTGATAAAACACCACGTTTTGTAGTATCCTTTTATTGTGGCCAGCCTAAGGGACACGTGTCTAATCAGCATCTTGATATGCCACACCTGCGAGGTGGATGGATTATCTCGGTAAAAGGGAAGAGCTCACTAACACAGAGCTCGACAGATTTGTGAACAATATTTGAGAGAGATTGGCCTTTTGTGTACACAGAAAAGTTTTAGATCTTGAAAAATGGGGGAAAAACCGTCTAGTGTTGCGTGTATGTGTTTGTTCTGTCTGGTCAGTTCTTTCGAGAGTTAAAGTGAATCATAAACTGTGAGTGAGAAAGCAGCGCCTGTGACTCATTTCGGAGACAATACAGACATGCTCGGGCATCTCTTGTCCAAATCTGACTGATGAGTGAGGAGGTGCAACGATGTCCCCGAAGACACACACACACACACACAAGTACACAAAGTCTGCACCTTGAGCTTCATCATGGAGTCCTGGCACAGCTTGTCCCCGCGTGCCGCTGTCACCTCATCAATCCCGATCAGCTTGGCCTTGTAGCGCACGCCATCTCCACGGAAACGCTTAATAAGCCCCGCCTCGCTGCGGTCCTGACCTGCGGGCGGGAAGACAAAGAGGGAAAGGGAGGACAGGGCGCATGAGTTGGCCGATCTGGCATAAATATTTATGGCACAGGAAATGCAGAGTGAATCATAAATTAGTGGCGAGTGAAGACATTGAGCTCCAAAACTGAGCTGGAAATGATGACGGCAGAGGAAATGGGACATGAAAAGGAAGATCGAGAACGGGAATGGAACACGGAAAAGGGTGCATCAGCTCCCGTGGGTGCCGTCAGTGAGGAAGAACCAGCGTTTACCCAGCAGACACTCGCTTGGCAGGATGGAGAGCTGTGGAGGTGTTTACAAATGTGTGCCTACATGGCCTCAGGCTTTCTGTCCCACCCGTGCTGCTGATGATTGTGTCTGTCTATCCTGACACCACCTTGACTCTGACACCTTTCTCATTTTGTCTCTGCGCCGTGTGCCGATGTACCGCTTTGATTACATGAGCCCGAGCCTCCAGCACTGCCTTCTGAAAACTCCGTCCCCGTAACGCGTGCGGAGTACGCCCTCACTGAGAAGATAGCAAGACTTTTCAAAATCAAGGTCACAAGCACCTTGGAGAATTTAACAGTTTTCAAGATTCTAGGTCACGAGCACATCACTTAACGACCGTGTGTCTGGTTAAAGCGACAGCATGAGAAGATGGTTAAATGCCAAACACCTCTTGAAGACACATTCCTTCAATCCCTCACATTTTCCTTCCTAACTTCAGAAATAAATTGTCCTTAATTTTGAAAAAGGAAATGAACTGGGTTATGCAAATGAAAGCAAAGTCTTGGGTCTAATGCAAGTGCTTGTCTCGGCTATGCACACTCTCTCATTAATTCATGAGGGCACAATCCACCAAACGTTGGGGGAGGGCTTGACGATGCTAAAGTCATTAAAGTCTCTAAGCAAGTGAATGTCAAATCTGGGCCTAATTTAGACTTGTTTCCCTGCCAAAGGATGATGAGTCTTTCATACGGCCACCGTGTGCTGTGGAAGTCAGAGACGCAGCTTGGCACGCATGCGGTCGCCAGGTAGAGAACACTTAAAATACATGACATATATACACAGCACGGGGGGGGGGGGGGCTACTACAATGCCGCTCCTGAATCAAACAATCCTTTACACAAGAACGCCGCAGTCTATTCATACAGTATTAAGCATTCTATCCCGATTTTACTGACTCATACACTCTGTAATGTGATGTAAAATGCATGCTGCTCCAGTTGCATTTTAAACACCATCAGTCTGATTCAGTACAGTTCTCTCGGATGAGCTTTAACCAGATGTTATGTGCCATTTGTTTCTTTACATACGGCGTGCAATTTCCCTTAATAACACTTCAGGAGAGATTTAGAGCCTTATGCAGAGATCCTCCCCCCTCCCAAAAAAAAGTAGGCCTTGCATACTGAATGAGAGTCTTGACACAGTGGCATAACTCGTGTGCGACGACGTGCTCTGGGTTCAGATCAAGACAAGCGAGTGTGCTGTATTTGAAAAGTGAAGGGCTGCGAGGCATGCTGTTTCATGTTGTTACACACTACGAGGAAGAAGGACGTGTGTGTGTGTGTGTGTGTGTGTGTGTGTGTGTGTGTGTGTGTGTGTGCGAGGTGTGGTGACACATATTCCTCTGGCCTTTTTTTGGATTTACAATTACCCAAGGTTGAATGGTCCTCACAACATTTCTGCCCCGTGAGCCTGATGCTCATAATGTGCCTGACAGAGGCTTGCCTAGAGTATTGTCTACTGTTAGTCTGCATCCTTGTGTGTCCAAACAGTGTCCTGGTGGTTTTGAATGGGGTTAGAACACAACACAGACCTTTGCCACACCTGCTGCCCTTTTCTAACAGTGTACCAAAAAAAAAACCCGCCATGGAACAGTTTGATGTTAAAAAGCGAGGCCAGCTGGATTTTGAAAGCTGTCCCACCAAATGCTGCAAATATAGCCCAACTGGCTGTGGAACAGGAGCACGTAGAGAACAATCACAGTTAGCCTCCGTACTGTTTCAGGGCTTGTCTCTGATTACAGCTCTCGCCATACTAGAATGGGGACAGTAAGGGGACAGATGGCAGCAGATGGAGCGTCAGAAGTGTCCCTCCAGATATAAGGACTTGGCAACGACAAACTTTTTGTTGGGGAACCGGGCATCGAGGAAGCTTACCCTTTGACCCCCTGCGAGCACGTACCCATGTCTGCTAGTCCCCTCGCATCACGATAACGCCATCCCTCTGGCTGTTTTTAATTGGCATGGCGAAGCCTACTGTGTCCTGTTTTGTAGTATACAGTAAATGAAGTCTCTGCCGAGGACTTCTTTTTAACAATTACAGCGGTCGTTATGTGTCCTTTCTGACCTCGAATGCAATTTAAGCAGCAGTAAAAACAGCTAATGGATGATGTTTGAGTAAGGCAAATCTGTCCCTGCCATCTGCCTCCCCACTGCACACAAAATAACTTTCATAAGCCTCAGCAAACACACAGATGCACTTCCTCCACTGAAAACCGACCCCAATCACCAGACTGAGGGTTAAGATGATGGATTGTACACATTACAGAGTTAATGAGGGTTATTGTGCACATTATCAATATGGTAAATACCACAATGGTACCTCCCAAAGATTTCCTGTGCTGTCATTATCATTCTTTGATTCAGCGTAATTGAAAAAGGTGGGTATGATTATGGGTCAATTATCTTTCCAATGTCATGAATTCATCTACTGTTAACTACTGTCTCCGCCTGCGTACACCCAGTCCGCCTCAACGGCCCTGTCCGGAACTGCCACTGACATACATCTGGGGTGATCCGTTCCAAAGTGGACAGATTACAGTGAGAGAGCAGCGGTTGCCTTGGAGACAGAGTAAAACATTTCTGTCAGCGGGGTAAAGAGGTACAGTACTTTGCCTTTATGGTTAAGACGCACTCCCATTAATTACTTCAAAATTTACTTTCGACTTTAGCGGTTTGATTTGTAAATACGGTACTTGCACATAAGGGTGGGTATCATTTATTTTCATTTCATTCATTCAATTTTTTTTATTACAATTTGATTTCATTCTGGTGTTTTATCTTGTTATTACATGTCCTTCATGTGTTCCGTGTACAGTATGAGTATAATTTATGTATAAGGTCTGACTTACAGTATCATCGAAGTATTACCTTTAGCTGTCTCCAGCGGGTTTAGCTTTAGAGTCATGCTGATATGCATGCATGAATACATCAACTTCAGTGCTAACTAAGGAAGCAACGGTACACACTTGATCCGCCCTGCACGGGACAATCCGCCTGTGTTTCAATACATTTTGCCCTGTGTGTGTGTGCATGCCTATCCAAGCTAGGAAAAAGTCCTCCCCACAAAGTAATGTCCCATTTCCCACACTGTACATATTTCAAGTAAAGGAAAATGCCAGGCATTCGGCAACAGAGTATCGGACATATACAGAGTACATATCGATGCCGGAGGTGACTCATCAGCTCTCCTCTGTTACGTGCCCGCCGGACCCCGTGCCTCCCGGCCTCGACGTCAAGGTACGGTGAACCTGTTTTTGAACACCCAAAATCATAGCCCAAATACTGAGGTGCAAACCATACTGTGGATTACCTGTACCGTTGCACCTCTAGTGCTTCCAAAGAAACTCGACACTGACTTTGCAATCGCTTTGAAAAAAATAGTCTTTCTAATTGGAATACCTGATTCATAAGCTTTTTATAGTTTTAAATGATAACTACACTGGAAAGACAAATAAGTGAGCCAAGCACAAGTGTTGAGAAAAATGCTAGAGGTGGCTATCTTCCACCAAAAAAACATTTCAAGATTCAAGATTCAAGAGAGTTTTATTGTCATGTGCATGGTAAAACAGCAGTTATACCATGCAATGAAAATCTTATTCTGTTCATTCTCCCAAGGAAAAGAAAGAAAAACACAAGAAAGAATAAGAACATAAGAAACATAAACACATATACATAAATACCAAGAAATTAAGCAACAACAACAGAAGAGACATTAATGCAAGTAAATAATACAAATAAATAAATAAATAAATAAGTGCTATGAGTGTGTGTTGCGTGTGGCGTGTCTGAGTGCTTCATTGAGAAGCCTGATGGCCTGTGGGTAAAAGCTGTTTGCCAGCCTTGTGGTCCTGGACTTCAAACTCCTGTAGCGTCTGCCTGATGGCAGGAGTGTGAATAATGAGTGTTGTGGATGTGTGCTGTCCTTGATGAGGTTGTGTGTTCTGCGTAGGACTCTAGATGTATAAATGTCTTGCAGTGAGGGGAGGGCTGCCCCAACAATGTTCTGTGAGGTCTTGATCACCCGCTGGAGTGCCTTCCTATCACGTGTTGTACAGTTACCGTACCAAACAGTGATGGAGGCGGTAAGGACACTTTCGATGGTGCATCTGTAGAAGCAACTCAGGATTGTGGTGGACATGCCAAATTTCCTCAGTCTTCTCAGGAAGTACAGTCTCCTTTGGGACTTCTTCAGAATTTGTTGGGTGTTGTGAGACCAGGTGAGGTCCTCGCTGATGTGTGTGCCAAGGAACTTGAAGGTTTTCACCCTCTCCACCTCAGTCTCACCAATAAACAGGGGTCTATGTGGCTCCTTTTCCCTTGTTCTTGGGTCGATGATCATCTCTTTAGTCTTATCTGTATTGAGAAGGAGATTGTTATCACGACACCAAGCTATGAGGTCCGCCACCTCTCTTCTGTATGATGTTTCAACACCACCAGTGATCAGTCCGATGACTGTAGTGTCATCCGCAAATTTAATGATGCTGGTGTTGTTCTGGGAGGCCACGCAATCGTAGGTGAAGAGCGTGTAGAGGAGTGGACTCAGCACACACCCCTGTGGGGTCCCAGTGCTCACAATTCTTGAGCTGGATGTGCGGTTGTGGACTCTGACTGACTGGGGTCTGCCTGTGAGAAAGTTAAACACCCAGTTACAGAGGGAGGGAGACAGGCCAAGTGTGAGGAGCTTATTTGTGAGTTTGTGGGGGCTGACTGTATTAAAAGCGGAGCTATAGTCTATAAATAGCATTCTGACGTATGTGTCCTGGCCCTGTAGGTGAGAAAGGGCTGTGTGGATGGCAGTGTTGACTGCATCATCCGTGGACCGGTTCTGGCGATATGCAAACTGTAGAGGGTCCACAGTTGCCGCCGGGATGCTCTTTTTGATGTGGGTCATGACTATTCTTTCAAAGCACTTCATAACAATAGGAGTGAGTGCTATAGGGCGATAGTCATTCAAGCAGGTCACGTTGCTCTTCTTGGGTACGGGCACTATGGTGGTGGACTTAAAGCAGGTCGGTACAGATGCTTGTGCAAGCGACAGGTTAAATATGTCAGCAAGCACATCAGCTAGCTCTGATGAGCAAACCCGAAGTGCACGTCCTGAGATGTTGTCTGGGCCTGCTGCTTTTCGTGGGTTTGTTTTGTTTAGAACCCTGCGCACATCAGCTGATGTCACCATGAGAGGTGCGTCCTGTGTGCTCCCCAGGTTCAGCCACCCTCTCTGCTCATCAGAAGTTTGGGTGTCAAAGCGGGCATAGAACTCGTTCAGCTCATCTGGAAGTGTGGTTTGGCTGGACGTGGCTACGCTACTCTGCTGTCGATAGTCTGTGATGTGCTGGAGCCCCGCCCACATGCGCCGAGGGTCTGAGGTGGAATAGTAGCCCTCCAGCTTCTGTCTGTACTGTCTTTTGGCCTCCCGTATGGACCTCCTCAGGTCATATCTGGCCTTTTTGTAGTCATCAGCGGTGCCCATGACAAATGCAGTCGAACGAGCACGTAGCTTAGCCCTTACATCACAGTTCATCCACTGTTTTTGGTTAGGGTATTTTCTGTAATACTTGGTGGTGGTAACAGTCTCTATACATGTGCTAATGTAGCCAGTAACAGCAGAAGCATATTCATCCAAATCAACAGTACAATCTTCCCTCCCCGCTGCAGTTTTAAACACATCCCAGTTTGTGCAGCCAAAGCAGTCCTGAAGTACTTGATCAGTTTCTTCATTCCATACTTTAACTGCTGTACTTACAGGGGGAGCTTTTTTGAGAAGTTGTCTGTACGTTGGATAAAGGAATATAGAGATGTGGTCAGCCTTTCCAAAGTGGGGTCTTGGAACAGCCTTCAAAGCACCTTTCATGTTGCAGTAGACTTGGTCCAGGATGTTATTTTCCCTTGTGGGAAAGCTCACATACTGGTAATATTTGGGGAGGACAGTCCTGAGGTTACAGTGGTTGAAATCGCCAGATATAATGAATACAGCGTCTGGGTGTTTGGTCTCGTGTTTATCGATGATGTCATGCAGGAGGCCTAGTGCATTAGCAGTGTTTGGTTCATGTCTTGTCTTATCTTGTTTTCATCTTAGCCGGCTGCGAGAAAAGTATTGTTTATGGGTATGACCCCTTTCAGGGAATTCCTAGGGCCTGGAATTTTAAGCTATCCGTCATTTCATGACCTAAGACAGCATGCATTCTTCTTCTTTACCATTACTTGTGTTTCTGTTAAAGACCCACCTTCGTGCGAGGTCTGACTGTGTTGGCTTTTAGTCACTGTACATGCAATCATCGGGTGGTCCGTGTGTGAATCACCACATGCAACTCACTGTGTGCACATTGTAATCATAGGAACATATAATATACAGTATATAACCATTGAACATTCTACTGTTTTGTAGTGATTAGAGCGCTATTGGTGGAATAGCCTCCAATGGTCAAGGATGCATGACTGACCTTAAGAAGAAGCAGCTGGATATTTTTTTAAATTCTGACTTACAATGGCTGCACAATGCTGGCCCCGCCTGCGGCTGTAAAGTTCACATCATAACCGTAAATATGTCTCCAAATCCAGTAGAATTTCATTAAATACACAGGCGCTAAGTGACATGTCAGTGTGACACTTTTAGAGTTGGGAGGCTGACTAGAGGACAGCAACAATTAGCCTCATTTTCTAAAGTCCCTTCTGCTGATGCGGAAGGAGCCACACAAATAAACTGCATGCACTGAACTGGCTGTGCATGCTCCGAATGTGTGAGGCTGTTCTCCACATGCCGCCCTGGTGCTCAGAATATTATATAGCGAGGTCAGTGAGTATTCATACACTGCTAAATGATAGGGAGTGCAAGAATTGGCAAAAAAAAAATCAATCACACTTTTTAAGCTATATATTTTGAATATGTAGCTCACTTGTCTCACATTTTATTCGTTTCTTTCACATTTGAAAATAGAACTTAAACGCTGAATCTAAATGTTAAATTGAAATGGTATATCTACATGTTTAATCTAAATATGAATGTTACATCAAAGTCTAAATAGTGTACAGTGCATAAATATAAATGTAAAATCTAAATATAAATGTAAAATCTGCATACGAGTGCTAAAAATAAAGATGCAATGAAGTGTTTTTATACTGTACATTCACTAAGCTTAACCTGTGTGTCTGTTGGCGCATTTTACATGAGGTAATCCTGGGCGACTAGTGTAGAGATTATAATAGGGTGACCAAACGTCCTGTTGTCCGAGGACATGTCCTGTTTCCACCTCCTGTTATGGCCACCCTGGGTTGTTTTTTTTTTAGAAAGTGATAAAAATGTGTTGGTTTTGGCTGTTGGCTGTTTGGCTTTATTATTTACATCATAACACTGTAAAGCTTGTGAGAGCTTTTTTTTTGTTTACAAATGTATTTCATATTTTTTAAATGTATTTATTTTATCTTTTTTTTTAGCCTTTTTAAAATGTTATTTTATTTAAAAAAAATAATAATAATTTTATTTACTTATTCATTTCTTTTTTTAATTTAATTTTTCAGCTGTAATATTTGTATACATTTTAATGTTTATTTATTTCCCATTTCCCACACTGTACATATTTCAAGTGAGGGACTGCCTGAAAGCGGATGAAAAGGCGAGGCATTCCGCAACAGACGATAGGACATAGTATGTATCCGAGAGTGTAGGCGACAACAGCTGCGCAGCTTAGGCCGTTTGTGACGGCGATGCGCAGAGGCCTCATCTACGAGGCCTCCTGCCTCCTGGCCCCGACGTCAAGGTGCGGTGTACCTGTTTTTGAACACCCAAAATCATAGACCAAATACCGGAAAGTGATGAAAACGTTGTGGTTTTCATTTCTTGTTTGTTGAAGCAATGGCTTTATTAATTGCCTCTCGGCACTGAAAAGCTTGTGGCAGCTATTTTGGTTTTGGATTTCCTCATTTTAAAATGTATTCATTTTTTAAATGTATTTATTTTATCTTTTTTTGTAACAATTTTATAGTTACTTAAAAATTTATTTTATTTTTTATTTTTAATTAAACATTTTGATATTTATGTATATTTTAATATTCATTTACTTATTTTAATATTTTCATTTTCAGTCAGATTTTTCTAATACAGATGTTATTTTATTGTATTTTTAAATGACTTTTGCACCACCGAAACTTTTATTGTTATTATTTTAGGCACAGTGAAACCTCTGAGAAATAGTGTTTTGCAACAAATGATGATGATGATAAGGTTGGTATTTGGTAGTGAAAATACGGTCACTCTAAGCGGAACGCAGTTGCAACATCAATCTTCCAATCATTTTCTAGCAGGCGGAAAGACTGGGGTGAGAGTATATTTCCACGGGACTGTCTCTGCAGCTGTTTTGTTTGGACGGTGGTGATTACAAACACGTCGTTGCAAGGTTGGTCTAAATACATGTCATCATCCTGGTCCCTGATAGTGTCCTTCACCTGCCGCCTGCAGTGCATCCATTTATGTTGTCCCATTTCCATTTATATGGATCTAAATAGCATCTTAGCGGATTGTGACACCACTCCCTGCAGCACATGTGATTAACACGGTAGAGTCAGGGGCAAATAGTTCCCTCTTATGAGCCGCATTGACGTGTGTAATAGCCCCCTCTCTCCCTGCGCTCTCCCCCGCTACTCAGCTTAAATCAATGGGCTTCTCCTCCAGCCCGGCCATTTATCTAAGCAGGCCAACAGAGCCAGTGAAACAGCCACGGCGGACTTGGCCCGGCGGCCTTGTTACAGCCGGGCTGCAGGATCTGAATTTACTGAACTGACTGGAGTGGTTTTATTCATGACTGGAGAAATGTGTAAAAAGAAGAGCGACTGAAGTGGAGAGCGGGAGGCAAATGAGAGAGACTCCTGTTATTGCTCACTTCCCCGTCCCCCTGAATCACACTCTTTTCACCTTTCCTCTTTTTTTCCCCTTCCTCTCAGCCAGTTCATTCCCATTTCAATCTCAGAGAGAACTGCTCGGCGAACGCCTCGTCCTATTACATCACTTATACCGTTCATCAAAGCGACAGGATGTGAATTACCCTGTCCGTGACACCTAAATCTTGCCGCTACCAAAACCCTGAGGCTACACGGAATAGCTGTTACTACATCTGGATCCCTGGGATGAGACAGGGAGCCTCTCGGCGAGCATGACAGAGTGAAGCCACTCGCCGCGTCGTCCAAAATTATTTAGCACTTTTGGAACACAGCTTTTAGATTGATTTTCACTGTCTGCCAAAGAGGAGAATGTAAACCCTGTCAGGTTCGCTCTTTGTCTAAAATTCATTTCTTTGTGGAGGAAGAAAATGGAGGTTTTTATTCAGTACCATAAACACCCAATTTCACCTGTCATCAATTCTGATGCTGCGTACCTCTACCAACACTTTCAAGTTATTTTGAAATTATAGTAGATCGCCGCATTGTGGGACCACCGGGGAATAGCGAAAAACGAGTAAATTGATACGCCCATAAAAATGTCTATTTTTGACGTACAACTCACTCTCCTACGATTTCAGATCAACATTTCCAATACAAGTCACTGTCAGAATTATTTGATTAGATTTAGCTCCAGAATTCTCCCCTTCTCTCTTCAATTGCCACTGTTCACTCACGCCACGATCCAGGTTTAAGCCCTAAATATGCCTCACACTCTTATTAAGTATAAAATGTATACAGTCATGGAAAAAACGATTAGACCACCCTTGTTTCTTCAGTTTCATGTTCATTTTAATGCCTGGTACAACTAAAGGTACATTTGTTTGGACAAATATAACGGTGACAACAAATATAGCTCATAAGGGTTTCATTTAAGAGCTGCTATCTAGCAACTTCCATGGTTTTCTTGATAATATCCACTTAAGTTTTTACATGAATAGCTACAGCATTGTACTGCCAAAAAAACGTAACTCTGTTTGTTATTGTTATATTTGTCCAAACAAAGGTACCTTTAGTTGCATCAGGCGTTAAAATGAACATGAAACTGAAGAAACAATAGTGGTCTAATGATAAGCTAGTGCTTCCGTAACGTCTCTATGCTGCGTTGAAAGACCGTCAAACAAGTGCGAAATCTCAACGCTTGACGAAAAAACCTCATCAGTGAAGCATATACTGTATATATACTGTATATAAGACATAAGCGTTTAAAAAATTGTGTGCTTTTCATGAATTTTTTAATTAAATTGCTACTGACATATGGTAAATTTCATTTCTTTGAGGGAAAAATAAATGGCATATTTTCTGAGAAAAAAAATTCTAGATTTTTTTTTTTTACAAAAAAATCCACGGAATGTGCGAGGATTCACTGTATATTTTTGTACGTGACCTTTTATCTCCAGTTTGTGATATCCCAAGATACTTTTTTCTATCCTCCCAAGGTTGATTTTATGATGTCTATTTTTATTTTTGGCCTTTTTATTCATTCATTGATTTTCTACTGCTTATCCTGTTCGGGGTCTAGGTTGAGCTGGAGTCTCCCCAGCTGACTGCACACTCCTATTGACACTTTAAAACCTTTTCCACCAAGGACCACATACAGAACAATAGAAGCACCACTTTGATGCATTTTGTACATTAAAGATGCTAAAGCCAATGCAATGAATAAACTACCTGAAAAACCCCCCAGAAACATTAGCTTCGTGTTATACATCAGTGATCTCCCACCTTTTTTAATCCACAGACCGGGTCGCGTTCCAACAACGCTAATGTATATTAATGTATGTGTCGTAAATGAAAGACAATATATAACACAGTACACTGTATAACCAAGGGTCTCATTAAATGTCCAGTGACGCTGTGAAAGCTTAAGTAACGACTTAAGGAAGGAACGACTACCAGCAACACACTTCTGGCGTTGCATCTTGTCTGACGGTACTGAAGACAAGTCTCAAAAAAGTAGCTTCCAACAATAATAAAATGAATACAAGACTCACCATTGCTACGAGCCTGGAGATTGTTTTCCAGAAAGAAGAGTATCACATCATTTTTTGATGTGTGCTAGCATGAATTACGTTGACGTCGAATAAATACGAACACCAGCACTCAACACACGCATAATAACATCATCAAAGCTCACATTTACGCATTCGCACCCAGCACCGGTGTTTGGGAACAACGATGAGGTGAAAGAAGGACGGGAAAAACATAAAAATCTATTTGTGGAAACCTTCACTTTGTCTCAGAGCACACAGCTATGGTGCGTTCCAGGACCGCTGGGAATGAATGCTCCACCAAACAATGAAACAAAACGACATAAACATGCAAAACCGATGGGCTTTCTAATAGCATATTAGTTTTCCAGTGAAATAATAGCTTTTATTTCAAAAATCTATATACATTCATATAAAATTTGATGTAGTTATTTCCAAAATTACCTTTAAAAATGTGTCTTTTAAAAAAATATCATTGCTCCTGAAAGTTTGTTGGAGACCCCTGTTATAGCTGACAAAGCAAAATAGTGTAATACGTAATAATTAGGAGTGTCACAAAATCTCGTGTCACAAGATCTCGCGAGATTAAAACGTGACAAGATTCCTTGTTCAGAAAAAAATGTTGTGTGGTCACTAATACATTAATTAATTCATCACAAAATAAATGAAAATGAACTGGATCATTTTGCCCGCCTCGATATATTGCCATGTGCATGCGTGTCTGTTTTTCTCGTCTCTCGCCTCCAATCAGGCAGGTCGAGGGTTCACTCTGTGCATTGGTTTCAGCACCTTGGCGTGTTGAACGGAATGAGCCCTTTTGCCAGTCATACAGTCTCTTTGTCTCAGTGGGTTGGGTGAAGGCGGGGCCGCTAGCATGCACACAGAGTGCAGAAGAGTGTAACGTAGCAGAAATTAAAATTGGCAGAGTGCAATATATTGTCATATATTTTTTCATTCTACTTCTCTAAAAGGTAATGTTAAAATCCCGCCTCGTCTAGTTCTCGTTGGCCCAATCTCGTGTATCGTCTCGTCTCGTGACACCCCTACTAATAATACATCTTATTAATACAGTGGAACCGAGGTTAGTGTTCAGGAGGGTCTGATTCTAGCCGAAATGTAAGATCACCTAATCAATTTTTCCCATAAGAAATCATGTAAATCCAAATAATCTGTTCCAGAAATCCAAAAATGTGAACACTAAAATGTTTTTATAGTTTTCCAATTATAGTTTTACATGCAGGAAACAATTGGAAATGCATATTAATACGTATGGCCGTTGAATAAAAGGGATAAATGAACATTTAAGTTTAGTTTTACCTTCACTGAATACGTGATTGTCGACAAAGACACAATGTGGCAGCGAGATCAACACGTGCACCACCTTCCTGTTTTGCCAGGAGTTACTTGTTGAATTCAGCGGTGTTTCGCACCTCAAGTGTCTGCTTTTCTTTTGATCACAGCTGCAAAATAACCCAAAATGGAGGCAGAGAATGGTGCATGTGCCAGCATTTTGATCAAGAAGGTGAAAAACACTAATGAATTCACGCAAAACACAAAGGTGGCGTCCGTGTTGATCTTGCTGCCACATCGTGTCTTTTGGAACAGTCATGCCTGCTATAAAGGTGAAATAACCTTAAATGTTCATTTATCCCTTTCATTCGTCATTTATATGCATTTTGATTTGTTTTCTGCATGTAAAACTAGAATTGTAAAACTATAAAAACGTGTTTTGTGGCGTAATTGTGTTAGCTAGCAAAGGACGAGAGTCCACCGCTGATGACATCATAGACAAGTGACATAGCTGACCCCCGCTTCCGGTTTCCATGTATTAGCAAGCTAGTATTCTGCTAAAAGGGACGTTTTATGAAATAAAATACGTAGTGTATCACGCACACGACGAACCATGCGCTATATTGAATGCTAACCGGAAAAAGTACTCGAACCGAAGCCGCATTTTGGAGTTTTCGGTAACTATAATGTACCTTTTATCCTCCTGGACTCCCTTCGCTGGCTGGTTTTGACACCCGGCTGGAGCTCGGCCTCTGCTGACATCCTCCACTGCTGAGTCCCTTGTCCCGGCTCACAGCAAGTCCACCATGGGTTCGCAGGCGCACACAATTTACTCCAACGTCAACTCCCAACTCACAAACGCTTCAGAGTGGGCAAAATCAACTTCAAATTCATGCTGTGATGTCTGATGCTCCTCCGCAAATGAAGACCCGGCATTGGTAAATAGGCCTCTTCACTCGGCCATGGCGTGCGCGTATTAGCAAACAACACATGAAGAGCTTGACGAGCTAGGTGATCCTCTCGAGAGAAGCTTCAGATCTGATTTAACATCTTCTGGAGTATGTCTCCTTGAAGGTCAAGTATCACATGGTCCACTGGTGCTCTTTTCTCAGCGTTCACCCATTGCTCGGGAATAACTCCCCCAAGGGAGGCAGCAGCATTGATTGAATCAAAGATTGTTCTTCACAGTAGGTCAGGAGTGGATATTATTCTCTCGTAGAAGAGAGGACGTCAGATGCGGTCCGGCAGCCTCTCACAGTCGCTGGCTTTCAACCCTGCAAGGCGATGGGGAGAGGAGATGATTGTTAATGTTAAGCTGGAGGTGATAAAAAATTAAATTGACACCCCGATTGCTCATTACTACATTAATTTAACATGACAAATGGCAGCCGCCGATTTAACAAATCAACAAAGATGTTATTATCACTTCTGGATCATCAATCCTTAATGAAAGACCTCCGAACGCTCGCAGCTCGGCGGCCACCCTTGAAGGAAGGAGAGCCGCGGCGGGTGAGTAAACACACAACATCATACCGCATGACTTCTGTGCATGCAAAGGACATTTGCAGGAGGCTGCGGTGGGATTCCTGGCAAGGCCGTCTCCAAACTGGAGCCCCCCCACGTTGTGCTTTAATGCCCTTGAATCATCCACGGCTAACAATGGCGCAGAGCCAAGCTGGCACAGTGGCTGGCACCGCTTCTGTTGGCATGGTGACGGGCCCTTGTTGGAGGAGGCGTCCTTTAGCCTGCGAGTCATGCTGTACATCAAACACGGAATACGCTTCTCCTGGATGGGTCCAATTGTCATTTGGTTCTTTCTCCACAGTGGGACTATAGTAAAATATTCCAATAACATTACCCGGAAAAATGTGCCTCGAAACCTGGAGTGTGAAGCATCATCATGCATGTTCTGTTACTTCAAGGGAAACTGCACTTTTTTCCCCCACAAACCTTTACCTGAGACATGAACGCATGTGTGCGTTTTAAAGATATAAAAAAAGAGCCAGCTCATCACTGCATCACTTATTCCTCCTATAAAGCTGTCTGAAAAAGTCTCCAAAAAAGGGCAACGACGCTCTATTCACATATAATGGTGACGTGCATGTTAACCAAGCTACAGCGACATTGTTATTATTTATATTAACACTGAACTACGTTATTGGCGTATTCACACTTAGCCCTATCACACCGGCTAGCTACTCGCCGGCTGACGACTAGCTTCACCACGGTCTCGCCCGTAGCGCGTCAGCGTCGCGCTCACAACGCCTCAGACACGACCAAAAGCTAAGGCTACATAGTGGAGATGCTGCCACTGCTAGCCAACGCTAGGTTTAGGCGTTCGTTTCCACGACGTTGCAATGTGAAATCAACGCGCAGAGGCAGACGTTCCGATAATGCTCAGACTCAGAAAATGAGCAAAATACTGTAAGTATTACATGTTATCATGAATGTACCCGTTACTACATGTTTAGAGCATGGATATAAAACCATAAAACCTTGTTGGAGGTTTTTAGAGGTTTTTTAATAGCGGGCTTTGTAGGCCATTACATGCACTACTAGGCTATCGCTTTTGATCTGTTTTTGTATCTTTAAAATGGACAGAAAAGAGAAAGATTGTGGATGATGGGCAAAATAAAAAAAAAAAAGTGCAGTTTTTGAATGATAATGTAATATGATGGAAGAACAGATGGAATCGGGGTCACGGTGCAGCCTTTAGCCTGGTCGTCAGGCTAGCAATAGAGGAAGCGTTTCTCCAAGCCGCATCTACATAATCCACACTGCTTGCCTGTTGTAATTACAGTAGCAAATAACAATAATACAGTATATACTATATTAGTTAATATGTTAGCTGCAAGGTTTGAGGCTGGGTTGTTTGCTGAAGCTAGCGCTTTCGTCACACACAACAATGGTGCGTTCAAGGAGCAAAGTGCAAAATCAAAACACTTGACAAAAAGACACGATTAAACATGTAGAGTGGTAAGTGCATGCTATGCATTTTACCTGTGTTATTATGTATTGAAAAATGATTACCGACTTACGGTGAACGGCCTAATTTTGGAGATAAAAAAATAAATTCAGAAATTTGAGCAAAGATCCGCAAATTTGCTGAATCGCGAATGTCCTTGGATCCGCTGCATTGCCGGAAGGGTACCCATGACAGCAGAGAGGATCAAATGCTATGGTAAATACACATATACAGCAGGACCTCGGTTAGCGTACGTCCCGGTTAGCGTACATCCCGGTTAGTGTGTTTTTGGGTTCATGTAAAAAAATCAGGCCAAAATTTAGCATTTGCCGGTTAGCGTACAATAGGGGACGTGTCATGTTGTGTTCCTAGTAAACAGCATGAGTCCGACTGTGTTCTTAAAATATTTTTATTACCAAAAAAAATGCTCTGGAACTTATGACATGTGAAATACTGATTGATTCCCCACCTTCAAATCCAGACCCCGTTGTTGTTTTGTCTGGATCATGTGCCGTGGCCTCGGGTTTTTAGAAAGGCGCTTATAAATTAAATGTAGTGTTATTCAAAACCGGCGACGTCAGCTCTGTCGCCTGCCTATGATGTCATCAGTGGTTGACTGTGTAGTTCTTTGCCAACTAACACAGTTTCGCCACAAGTCTCTGCTTTCCTTTTGCTGCAAAATAACCCAAAATGGTGCCAAAGAAAGTTAGCAATTTGAGTTGAAAGTGAGGAAAACTATTGAGTTCAAGAGATAACTCTTAGGCAAAATATAACATAATTTTCCAAAAATTGCAACATTATTTTGTTTTGTTTGTTTGTTGTTGTTTTTTTTTGTTTTATTGTTAAATTGTTTATCAATATTATTTGTTCTTTTAAAACTGCTCCGTTTTTCTTGTTAGAATTTGACTTTTTCTGTCAATGTTTTTACTTTATTATTGTACAATTACAGCTGTTCTTCCATTTTGGCTTTTTCCCCCAAATACTTTTTTCTTGTAAATTTCCTTTTTGCAATTTTGTGACATTATTGCCATAATATTTTCTCTTTATTTTCATAACAGTATAACTTTTTCCCTAGCCTAATTTTCCAAAAATAACAACCCTATTTGTCATTTTGTCTCATAATATTACAAGTTAAAAAAAAACAATCGTCTTTTTGCTTTAATACTTCAACTTTATGCTATGAAAATGACATAATTTTTCCTCGTAATATTACAATGTTATTCTTGTAAAATTACAACTTTTTTTGTTAGATTGCAACATTTTTTTCTTAATATTACTTTTTTCTGTTGTTGGATTTTTTTTTTTAGTTTTCCTGTAAAATGTTATTTTTATTTGCCGTGTGTCGCACTTTGGACGCCCCTGCACGATACAAATACATTGCTACAATACCTTTAAAACACCACTAGGGGCCGGTATTGCTGCGCAAACACCTTCCAGTTCCGTTACGTGTCCGTCAGGCGTCGTAGTTTTCCTTTTTTCATTTTTATTTTGTCGCATCATAGAGTGGTTCACTTGTCTTTATAACTGTTTGACGTTGCCTGTTCGGTTAATAAAATAGTTCTGATGGCAAATGAATTCACTTTACATCATTTCCTGTAGTAAAATTTGTTTTGAAGTGAGAGTAGCTATTTTATAACAAGCACACATGATTCACCGGTGCCATTTTGGTTCTTGCTGTTGTTTATTTGGCCACTTCCTGGTTCATGAACGATGTCCCCGGTCATTAGCATTCTCAGGTGGTAGGGAGTTTGAATGCAAAAAGAGGTAGCAAACCAACATTTGATGGGTTCTTGGAGAAGCGCTGTGCTGAAATGAAGCCAGGAAAGAAAGCGACATCCCCTCCATGATAAAAATCTGCATTTCTCGAAATGCCACCGCAAATATCACGCGGTGTTCACGCTGTTTATTTGTCCCTCTCCCCATTGCTCAGTGAACATATGCACAGCTTTGTCTGTGCGCAAATACATAAATGGGAGCCACTCCGGCGCCTGCTTGTCTTCCTGTCTTCTCCTTTCATTTCCTCGAACGGCTCATTGCCGTTGCCTCATGAGCGCCGGTTGTCCTCACGCATCTGGACCGTGTGCCTCCTCTCATGTGCGCTCACCAGACAGGTAACGTTAGTCGGGTGGAGGCAAACGGGCCAATCTCGCTGTAAGTTTAACTGATGGGAGAAATATTTTTCATGCCACAAAGGACCTTATCAGTGAGCGAGAGCGAGAGAGACGCCTTATTGTACTTAAGGAAAGCGATTTAATGTGATGTACAGCTGCTTTTTAAAACCAATGCTATCTAGGTCACCACCGTGTGCTGTGTTTTACCAGCTCCCACTGCCTGCATGATTTGGGTCAGAGTTAACGAGCATTACTCGTTCCTCCAGCTACTCTCAACTGTTACAAGATGTCAGAAGCTCTTGACAAAAGCCATCCTTTATTTATTATCATGCCCTTTTGAGTACCACCTCTCTGAAGTGTGAAGGGGCGGAGATGTCGGTTTCGTTTCCTTCTTTGCCTCCATCAACCCACTGCCGTCTTTGTATCGGTCGGCCTGCATTTCACAAACCACGTCTGGAGATGTTTATTCCCCACCTGACTATTGAGCGAAAACAGACACGCTGCGAGGAAAACCTGGCAACCCTCGTGCGTCGACATTGGGCAGACGTCAGTCATGCGTGCCATTGATTTGTCTGAGGAAAGAGACATGGACCTTCACTGAGTCAAACAGATATTGTCTAAATCGTGGTTGCCAAGACAATATGGTTGTTTATTTCCTCAAATAGTGGCTGTGAGCATTTATTTACTCCAATCCGCCTTTTGGAGCTAAAGCCTGGTTTGTGCTTCTGCGTCGAGGAGCTCAAAGCTAACCGTACGGGCTGTGATTGTTCGGCTTTAAGTCCTCGTTTACCGTGGTTAACTGGTTCCAGACCCGATTGTGATACGTACATTTCCGTCAAGTACAATTCTTTATTTATAAGTGGAATATTTTCATAGTTAAAGCCTAGAAAACCTGTTTACAACCTTCTAAATTCAGTTTTTAACATTATTAGAGCCCTCTAGACGATGAAATAACACCCATATTGTCACCTTTACACTCCTATTATCCAGTATATGGTAGATATAATTGAAAAAATAAGCCAATTATTAAGACAGAAATAAAACTCGTGCCCGTGTGTGTCGCAGTAAATGTGTTTCGTTTGGAGGACAGGAAGTGCCATCGAGGGTTCAGAGTTGAGTTTTAGCGTGTTGTGGGCAACAGTAGCCGTGTTATTATTATGATTATTATTCATTTGTCGCCTGTTGTGGGATCATTTAAACCTGCAATAAAGCCTGTTGTTCCAGCCTGGTGCTTGTCTCAGCAAACAAATACTGACACCTAGTGAGCAACGTAGAATACTACATTCACAATTTGAATGCGAGTTTTCTTAATGGCTTGTATTTGAATTTTGGAACTAATTTGAAGGCCCTGGAACATACCAATGGACCAAGTACAGAGAAAACTAGCATGCTAATTTCCAGAAAATCCATTATGAAAATCCTCTTTGCTTGTTTATTTGTTTACAGCATCCAAGTGGCAGCTAGTGAGACTCCTATTTGAATTCTCTCTGTAGGTGCTGCTCTTTTGGTTAGCAACATACAACGGGCTCAGCAGTTAACGTTTTAATGCTAACCTTTTTTTTAAATAAATAGTCTCATACTGCGCAACAAGCCTCAGCGCATCTTGTCCCGGGAGAGGGTTGAACTATCTATCTGTGGATATGGACAATTACGCCGCCATGCCCCACGGTGCAAGGCACCGTCTGTGCTCTCCAGCTTGTGTGTGAGTGGCGTGGAGCGGCAAGGCCCTCCTGTCCGAACGACCGCCATTATCTCTTCCTGGCCAAGGCTTCGCATGGCCCAGGGCCGGTGGAACGTTTGTTCAACAGACCGTCTTTGGCACCTTGCGCTGGTCATCTTTGTTACAAAACGCCCCCCGGCTTATGGAGGGGACACGACTGTCACAACCGAGCCGAGCATATCTCTTCTCAGAGAGGCCCGCTGTGTAACCTTGCGTCACCTATGCCCACCGTTGAGTTGCTATGTCCAGGCCGTACCTTCTTTATTGCTTTACAGCTGCGTAGTTTTCTATAGCCTTACTATCAACAATGAGGTAGACGCGTGTGGCCTTACAAGGCCTTGAATCAGACGTGTGGTTAATTCGTCTTTGTTGGGCTAATTCGCGTTCCTGACTTGGTCGTGGTAGACCGGCGAGGAAATGTGCAGTTTGTGAACACGTGCTACCAGGGTTAATCACGTTACACGCAGTCTGGCGGGCAGAAAGATGCAAATGTCGATGGGAGATTGGAAACAGTCTAGCGGCAGGCGGAAATGAAAAGTCAGAGAAATGTGGTGAGTCAGGCGATGACAAGCGAAATGACCGCCGACAACACTAAGTGGGCTGATACTGTGCTAAAGCGGCGGATCGCTACAAAGGTGACGGAAAAGCAGGGCATGATGTTCATCCGTCCAAAGGACACAAACGGGCTGCATTCAGATAGTTGATGCAGTTTTTGATAGTATTTGATAGTATCCAGCACGATATTATGCAATCAGTTGATATTTCCTTCCTTTCGCGTCAAGTTTGGTTAGCGTACGCCCTGCCTGGTCAGTGTGTTTTTCGGTTTCCGTCGAAAGTCGACGACAAAATGTCGTCTATGATGTCATCAGCAGTTGACTGTAGTTCTATGCTGGGCGGTGTGTGTAGGCTCTGGTACTCTGGAGATCTCAGGGACAAGTTGAAGATCGGTGATGAAAACATTGGCGCTGCGAAATCCAATAGCAAACGCTCTTGGAGCTTTGGTGTAAGATGCTAAACCAGATCCGATACGAGCAAAATACTCGAGGAGAGACGCTGGGCCTCGCTGTGTGTACGCGCCGCCATCTTGCGTAAGTATAGTTCTTCTGTTAAACGCACGCGTCATTTTCAATTCTTTATGAACACAAATGAGCCTGAATTTGAATCAAAATCAAAATAAAAACAAAGATATTCCATGTAGAAATGTATGCTCAGCAGCAGCCGTGGGCACCCCCATGTCGTCAGAATGCTACAATCTTGATCACATGACATTTTCATATGATTTCGACGGCGAGATTGGCAGTCAAATCACACTCATCCGAATCGAATCATTGAATGGTCAAATATTCGAAGACACCCCTACATAAAACACTGCAAAACGCATATACTGTAAATGACAAATGAAAACAATAAATGAATGTTTAACGTCACTTTTACCGCGATTGGTTACGTGCTGGCGATGAGGCAGCGTGACCAAAAGGGACACCACCTTCGAGTTATTTCTTGAATTGCGTAGTGTTTCTCTCGGCGCCATTATATTAACTCATGGCAAAACACAAAAGTGGTGTTCTTTGTCTTTGTTAACAATCCTGTCTTCGGTGAGGGTAAAAGTAACGTTAAATGTTTATTTATCTCTTCCATTCATCATTTCTATGCATTTTGAATTGTTTTCTGCATGTAAATCTATAATAGTAAAACTATAAAAACTTGTTTTGTGTTAGCATTTTTGGCTTTCTGAAATGAATTAATTTAATTTACGTTATTGTTTTTTGCCGGAGTTTGTTTGTTTGTCAGTGTTCAAAATAACTTAAAAAGTTCTGAATGGATTTGGATGAAATTTTCAGAAATTGTCAGAAATGGAATATGAAAGAACTGATTACATTTTTTAAAGGATTCTTTAACATACGTCTGTGTAGGCTCTCAGTCGTACAGGAGTTGTCCATCGAGGAAAAGGCTTCTTGAGACGTCATCTGTACTTCTGTGTAGAAGGTGTCGGACGTTTCGCTCCTCATCCGAAGAGCTTCGTCAGCAAGTTGCTGACGAAGCTCCGACACCTTCTACACAGAAGTACAGATGACGTCTCAAGAAGCCTTTTCCTCGATTCTTTAACATAGGACCATTTTCAGTAGTTGTGCATATAACACCACAAAAAAAATGGTCAGAGCACTTGTTTGAGACATTTTGCCTTCCCGGTACATTGTGCTATCATGCTAGGTGTAAACATGCTAATGTTAGCATGTTAACATTGCGAGCATGATAACATTAGCCTACTAGAATCTTTTGCTATTTTCATGGGTAGACACATACATAATGCTAGGTGTTATCATGCTAACGTTACCATGTTACCATTGATAGCATGCTAATAGTCGCATTTTCAACTGTTTTCATGGGTAGACACTTATATGAGCACTTAGTACTATCATGCTAGGTGTTAGCATGGTACCATTGCTAGCATGCTAACATTAACATCGTAGAACTTTTAGCCATTTTTGTAGGTAGACTCTATTATGCTAGGTGTTAACATGCCAACATGAGCATGCTAGCATTTTTTGCGATTTTTATGAATATGAAATTACTATGAATATGACACTTATGAACGTAAGCTAACATTTTCATGTTAGCGTGCTAACAATTAGCATGCTAACATTTTTAGCATTTTCAGAGGAAGGCACCTAAGCAAACACTTTAGCGCTATTATGCTAGGTGTTAGCATGTTAGCGTTCTTTAAGTTATTCAAACCCTTTCTATGGTATGTTTTCAGGGTCAAGGAAGGTAAATACATAGATAAAGTAAATGTAGGCCTAATATTTATGGTGTGAATCACAATATGGGCTATGGCGCTTGGCGGAGGTCTGTGCTCTCCAAATGCTTTTCTAATTAACCTGTTTATTTACCTGTTGCCATTCATAGAACAGAATAAGGAAAAAAAAATGTGCCTTGGGAAACACAACAGTATGGGACTCCCATCTTTCAAAATATTTTAGAGTGCACTTAAACTTGAAATAGAACGATGAAGCATGTTTCATATGTCATCTTCACAAACACATTAGATAGCATGAAAACATTTCTGCTTCATTAACATGGACTAATTAGCACTCTGATGAGATGGCTATGCTGGGGGAAAAGTCAAGCAAAGTGATTACTGTTCATACTGAGGGCGCTTTGTGTACTCATTTGTTCCAAATTTCATGGCAATCCATCCAAATGTTGGGATATTCCAGTGTGGACTAAGTAGGGTCACAGCGGATGAAAACGGAGGGATGATGGCAGCAGAGAGAAAATAACCACGCTTTCTTTTAGGAGAACAAACGTGCATAAAATCTGAATACAATGGAAGCTGAGAAATGAGGACAACTGCTCCACAATAGCACAGTGCAATAGTAAAGCTTTTGTGTTGCCTGCTGCAATGGATTCTCGCAGCGCTAAAGAGGAGATTCACCTTTCCTTTTTCTTTGCTTGTCCTCTCTTTGGCCTTCAGAGGCGGCAACTGAAGGGGGCCTGTTCAACCACGGCCCATTAGCTCACCTCATTCTGACAAGATGGAAGGCCTCTGACTCAGATGGAACACTACAAATGTGAGAGCGGAACGCGGGGGAGGAGGAAAAACTCACAGGAGGAAAAAAAAAAAATCTGTTTGGATGTTTGGAGCACCCTCATTTGCTTTCTGCTGGAGAGCAATGCCCCATTGCTTCGGGTTGAACAACTACAGCTGGAAAGCTAAATAGGCGTAGCCACACAGTTGCTTGGATGTGCAGATTTGTCAGCGTAGGAGCCTCGGAGCTGTGCACTGACTTTGGAGTGGATAACCCAGCCGGGCACTGAGTGGCTGCCCTTTGAATGGCTACTCCATTATCCTTTTAACCGGCTCTGTAGATCAGGGGGGTCCAAACTTTTTCCAGCGAAAAATGAAAGGAAAAAAATACATCTCAGCTTTGTGAATATAAAACCTTCAAAAACCATGCATATTTTCTTTAATATTTTAACTCTGCGCCACTAAAATGACATTATTTTTTCTCATAATATTACGATCTTACTTTTGTAAAATTGGGATTTTTTTTCCCTCGCTAGAATAAGACTTTTTCTCATCAGACTTTATTCTTGTAAAATTACAGCTATTTTTGTCATTTCTGCTGTCGTTGTTTTCCCCCAACTATTTCAAGGTTCGTCTTGTACATACATGTTCTTTTCATAATTATTCCCATAATATTTTGACTCCATATCTTTTTCCGCAACCTCATTTTCCAAAAATATTTTGCTATTTTGTTTGGTTTTCCATAATATTACGAAAAAAAGTCTTTATTTAATATTTCAACTTTTATACTCCTAAAATGTTTTTTTGCCTCAGAATATTACAAGATTATTCTCATAAAATTACTTTTTATCGTTACTTTTAACTTTTTCTCTTAATATTTTGACTTTATTCCTGTAAAATTACTGCTGATTTTTCAATTTTTGCTGTTATTTTGTTTTTAGTTTTGTTGTTTGTTTTTTTAAATTTTCCAACTATTTAAATTTTCTTCTTGTACATTTTATTTTCGTCATTATGACTTGATTCCTGTAATATTTTGAATTTGTACATTTTTCCGCAACCTAATTTTCCAAAAATGTCAAAAAATTACAACGTTATTAGTTGTTTTTCATCATATTCTGTTTTTTTTTTATGAAATAACTTCTTTCATATTTCAGATGTATGCTACTAATATGGTGTTATTTTTTACTCTCATAAAAGTATGACTTTTTCTCGTTAGATTACAACTTTTTCCTCTTAATATTTGGACTTGACTGTTTTTTCCATTTTTGCTGTTGTTTTTGGTGGATTTTTTTTTATTTTTTTTTTAGGTTTTCTTGTTAAATGATATTTTTAGAATGTGCCAATAAAAAAAAAAAACATCTGACCCCGGGCCGCACTTGGGAAACCCCTGATTTCGGCACAATGATGAAGGGATAACACCACTAATCAATGACGGGAGCACCAATTAGTTCCTGATGAGTCTTCGTTCATCTTAGTAAACGTTTCAACAATTCAATGCTGTGTCCTCACTGCAGGTATTTACTGTACGTCTGTAAAGCCACGACCTTAAACCAAGACATTTGGGATAAATTAGGCCGGAGTGAGCAAACAACAGCAAACATCAGTGACCAGAGGGGTTCCCTAAAAGTGTATGGGCAGAGATACACAAACATACAGAACCAAACCACCATAGTGAGCCCGGCCGGGGTGTTTAAAAGCACAATTTACCCATAAAGCCACCATAGTGAGCCCAGCCGGGGTGTTTAAAAGCACAATTTACCCATAAAGCCTTGAGCATTTTGCAAAGGCTGAGACTACAGTCGAACCACATTTGGTTGTCATGTCAGCCATCAGTCTGTCCATTCACTTAAAAAAGCCAAAACCCCTTCAGACGGACGACTTTGACGCCTTCGAGATAAATTAGGTGAAATCCGCCGTTGCGGCGGCAAAAGAGGGGTCCGTTCAGGGAAAAATGACAATGAAGCAGACGTACTGTACATCGCATACATTTTTATCGCTCACTTGTCACGCAGGTGTCAAAAGAAATGAGTGAAACTTGAAAGCACCAAAAATGACAATGTGTGTAGTCCCGTTGGACAAAAATATTCTCACCCATCCGAAGTGATTCTGTGCAGTCGCGCCTCGCCGCGTCGCGCTTCGACTTTCCCGACTTCACCATATCACGCTTTTCCCAAATATATTCATAAAAAAACCCTAATATTACCCAACAATAAGCATATTTAAGCAAATTATTAAATTATTATTATCATCATCAAACAAGTGGCAGTATTTCCACAGGTTAATGTGTGTGTAATGATAATGTACGAGTACGTAAGTATTATTACTATATAAGCATGTTTCAGATCATCAAAAAAAATGAAATATGAGTCAATGAGGACACAACTGAACACAAAATGCAGTTTTTAAAAGAAACTTTTAATTATCAAGGGAGAAAAAAAATCCAAACCTACATGGCCCTGTGTGAAAAAGTGATTGCCCCCCCAGTTAAAACACAACTTTAGTGAGATTAATTAAGATCTATGAGTCTGGAAAAAGTCCTGAAGCCATTTCTAAAGATTTGAGATGTGAGAGCCATTATCCACAAACGAAAACATGGAACAGTGGTGAACCTTCCCAGGAGTGGCCGGCCAACCAAAATGACCCCAAGAGCGCAGCGACGACTCATCCAGGAGGTCACAAAAGACCCCACAACAACATCCTAAAAACTGCAGGCCTCACTTGCATCAGTTAAGGTCAGTGTTCATGACTCCATCATAAGAAAGACACTGGGCAAAAACAGCCTGAATGGCAGAGTTCCAAGAGAAAAAACACTGCTGAACAAAAAGAACATTAAGGCTCATTTCAATTTTGCTAGAAAACATATTGATGATCCCCAAGACCTTTGGGAAAATACTCTGTGGTCTGACGAGACAAAAGTTGAACTTTTTGGAAGGTGTGTGTCCCATTACATCTGGCGTAAACGTAAAGTCGGATTTCAGAAAAAGAACATCATACCAACCGTAAAATATGGTGGTGGTAGTGTGATGGTCTGGGACTGTTTTGCTTCTTCAGGACCTGGAAGACTTGCTGTGATAAATGGAACCACGAATTCTGCTGTCTATCAAAAAATCCTGAAGGAGAATGTCCGGCCATCTGTTGGTGACCTCAAGCTGAAACCAACTTGGGTTCTGCAGCAGGACAATGATCCAAAACACACCAGCAAGTCCACCTCTGAATGGCTGAAGAAAAACCAAATAAAGACTTTGGAGTGGTCTAGTCAAAGTCCTGACCTGAATCCTATTGAGATGCTGTGGCATGACCTTAAAAAGGTGCTTCATGCTGGAAAACCCTCCAATGTGGCTGAATGACAACAATTCTGCAAAGATGAGTGGGCCAAAATTCCTCCCCAGCGCTGTAAGAGACTCATTGCAAGTTATCACAAACGCTTGATTGCAGTTGTTGCTGCTAAGGGTGGCACAACCAGTTATTAGGTTTAGGGGGCAATCACTTTTTCACACAGGGCCATGTAGGTTTGGATGTTTTTTTCTCCCTTAATAATAAAAAGTTTCATTTAAAAACTGCATTTTGTGTTCAGTTGTGTTGTCATTGACTAATATTTAAATTTGTTTGATGATCTGAAATATTTAAGTGTTACAAACATGCCCAAAAATAAGAAATCAGGAAGGGAGCAAACACTTTTTCACACCCCCGTATGATTTTCTGTTATTATGTGCACTATATTGGGTAATACGAGTGTTTATAGGGATGTTATTTCATGTCAAGATGTTAAAAACTGTATTTAGAAGTTCGTAAACAGGTTTTCCCATTCATAAATAAGGAACCTTACTTCACGGAAATTCACTTAAATTCACTCACTCTGAAACCGGTTAACTGCGGGACGACAGACAAGAATCGACTGTGTTCTTCTTTTTTGTGCTCTTTACTTCCCTTGTTGAGGCTAGGGCCCCTTCCACACTCTGCTGATTAATGCTGGGAATGTTGTGCCCTTTTCCTCTGTCGCTGGTCAGTGTGAGCATGTGGGGTGGAAGTCAACCCCTGAATTTGTTAGGCAGTATGAGAGGTGGGACGGCGGCAGTGTTAAAAAGTATCCCACCTTTCCAGGACTGAGCTGTGAAGTTGAACTTGACTGATACAACTGGTCGCGTAGGTCAAACCAGACACACATTGCTATGTAAACGCGCAAACATTCACTGGAATGTTCCACTCAGCTGGGTTTTGTGTGGACTGTCCGTTCCACTGTCCACTGTCTCTGAGATGCAAATTTTATGGGCACACTTAGGCCTTCTTCTGAGGCACAGAAAAGCCAAACCTGTACGTTGGAGAGACCAAGCACAACATAGAAGGGCAGTTTCTTTGGGCCAAGAGTCAGCAGTTCATTCACGTCTCCAAAAGAAGGGACATTCCTTTGAGGACAACGAGGACTGCTGGTTTGACGAGGTTTGGGACAACATCTGAACATCATTCCCCCAAAGATTGTCTCGTTCCATGAACGAGTTGCTTTGTCAAGAGGCAGGAGAACGAACCATTGTTAGGCAGGATGGCCGTTCACCAGCCACGCCGGGCAAAAACGACAACAACCCTATTGTGACCACCCACAGAGACATAAATACGGAGACACCACACCTAAAAATGGAGCCTTTTGGAGGTAAAACGTCTTCAACAAACAAAAAGCCTCAATTCAAGATTTGAATTGATCTACATTATTGAGACTCTACACAGACAAAAAAGGGTAAATAAAAAGCAAAATGTTTTGATACTCACTGAGGCCCTGTCCACACGGAAATGTTCCTGGGATTTTTTGGGAGGTTGAAAAAATGTGCGTCCACACTACCGGATTAGTAAATAGTTGCTTCCAGACGGAAACGGATGACTGGGTGAAACCGATGTAATACACAAGGCACAACTATGTGTGGTGCTGTAAACAGTCACAGAGACAGACCCACGTTATACACCAAACTATAGAAGAAGAAAGAACACACGCGCATAAGTTCGTCAAGTAATTTTGGAATATAACACAACAAACTATCAGGAGACAGTCGACTGGGGTGAATCATGCCCATCGAAGTTTTTGACTTGACACGTCACGTGACGGAGACGGGGTTTCCATGTGGATCAAAGGCTGAAATGATAAAATACTTTGCCGTTTTGACCTGAAAACGTTTCCGTGTGGACACCACCTGAGTTTTGCACTACAGTCATCCTGCGATTAGTTGATTCCAGACCCGATTGCGTTAAATTAATTTATTTGAAAATGAAAATATTTTCGTTAGAGAATAGAAAACCTGTTTACGACTTTCTAAATATGCTTTTTAACGTTATTAGAGCCCTGTCACCCTAGTCACCCTCATACTCCTATTCATTGTTTACATCACATTGCCCAACTCTTATACTGCAGGGACTCGAGACGGTCGCTAGCTAGTAAGTTACCCTTGAATTTATTTCTTCTAAACTTAAGAAGACAAAAACTTACCACTTCCACACCGGATGGGAGGCTAACTTTTTTACACTCTATCATGTCGGACATGCCATGGCTGAATTCATGACTTCATGCATTGTAAAGGTAATGTAATGTAAGCTAATGTCTCAATGTTTTGGGGCATTACTGCCTCCTAGTGACCAGAATACTACATACCACTTGTATTTCAATATGTTTGGACTAATAATAGACCATAGTCTACAGCAATCACTGATTATTTCGTTAATTTCTGAGAAAACTTGATGTTTTAAGGGAGCGATAATCAAACCCCGATATTGCGAGGGATGGCTGTACTGGTCACATTGTGTATGTGAAGCATTCGACTTTAGCGGTATCTTAAGACACGCTATTAAAAGGGCTTTATTGTGAAAGTTTAAATGTTTGTTTCTCCACATCTACTTTTATACTTGACAAATCAAGGCTAACAAGGTGTTGCTAGCAGATGGTAATGGAAAACAATAGCACGGAAGCGTTATTTTGGTGCTAATTTGAGTCCACGCAACCCTTCCAGCAAGTCTGGAAACGTGCCCAGTGAAAGACTACTGGACTCTTGTCGTAACTATTCAATTTTTTATCCGATGGTCCCAAACACCTCATGTGATGTGTCTTCCCCGAGGCGTCTTTAGCACAGTGTTGATTTGGTTTGTTGTTGTGTTGTGTGTTGAAACAGGCTATTTACCACGCTGGGAGGGAGACAGCTGGATGCACTCCAGAAGGCCTCTACAAACACCGTGCTCGCCAGTGTCTTCTCCTTCATTTGCTTGCCTCTGCCTTATTATCATTTTAATCTTTTTATTTTTACTCTCCAGCATCTTTCATTTTTATCTGTGCCTCCCGCTCTGTCTCCTCCGCTGCCCTCATTTTCTTTGTCTCGCTCCCTGGCAAACAGAACGGCTGTTTGTGAAAAGAGGCTGCAGCGTGTTTATTTTGCCCTGTGCTCTTTTATGACTTACAAAAGGCTGTGGATACATTGCCTGGGTCATTACTTCATATAGAGGGAGTAATTAATGAGACTAGTGGGCTTTTGAGCTGGTGAGCGTATAAACAGCCCAAAGGTGTCCCCTGTAATTGAGCATGGGTCATGTAGAATATTAAGATAAACTACCTCTTTATTAACTGCTCAACTGTAATGTTAAAACGTGTTTGCTGTTTGTGACTGTTCCCGGATGGAGAAATGGCCCCACTGCGTGCGAGCGCTGTTGTCGTCGCCGTGATCAAACCCTCGCGTGCTGCGGAACATTATGCACAGTCTAGGAAACATTGTTAATGAAGCACCAAAGAGACGTTTCAAAAACAGGAACTTTTCTACTTCCCGTATTAATGTTGTGCTGCTTCGTGTAACGTGAATGACATAAACAGGCCAATCACGTATGACTTTCCCCATGAATATTAATAAGCCACTCTTCTGCCTGATTCGGTCATATTTTTCCTCATCTGTATTCCGTCTACGTCGACCCATCTATGTTGTCTTAAATGGTTATCCAAGTCTGCACTGTTTTAAGTCAGCTCATTTATTTTTCTATTAGGAAAATGTCGAAGGCTCTTTTACAAACCGGTCCTGTGAAATTGCATCATCAGCGCTACTGCAGTACTGTATACCTGGCGTTTACGCAGCTCTACCTTATAAGGAACCCATCAAAGCAGGTTATTACCACAATTGCATAGCATCCCGCAATGTGATTGTTAGATGCACGACAACGTCCGCCAGGGCGCAGCAATCGCTTTCAACCAGGGTTACAAAGATAACCTGAGATTTGTGGGATATCTGCACAAGTTTACGGGTTTAGGAGTAAAAGTTGTTCATATAAATATTAAAATCAATTAGTGAATACAGTGTTCCCTCGTTTATCACAGGGGATAGGTTCCCAAAATAAGTGAAATCCGCAAAGTAGCCAACTTTAATTTTTTTACAATGATTATATGTGTTTTAAGGCTGTAAAGCCCCTCACCATACACTTTATACGCTTTTCTCAGACAGGCATTAACATTTTCTCACATTTCTCTCTTGTTTAAACACTCTCAAAGTTGAAATTTTGTTTGAATTTTAATGATCAGTCGACTAGGTTGGACAGAAGAAATTATTAAATGACTCCCGTGTATTTCACTCATGCGACCGTGCCTCTTCCTGGCGCCATATCGTTTTTGTATCTTTCTTAAAACATATTTTTCCTGCCGTTGTATTTTCGTCCTCCTTGTCCCGCTCCTTGAACCGAATGTTCATTTAGCCCAGGGGTGTCCAAACTGTTTCCAGGGAGGGACAAATAACTAAAAAAATGAAAGGATGCAAGGGCCATTTTTAATAATTTAATAATTTAAAAATAAAGTCAAAAAGTGTTTTTTTTAATAATTTAAAAATAAAGTCAAAAAGTGTTTTATTAGCATGAACTTTGCTCTTTTTTTTTTAAACATTTTTCCTCTTTTTTCCCAAATATTTCTTACTTTCTTCTTAAATTTTTATTCTTAAAATCCCTTCTTATAATATTTTGACTTTCTTTCCCCATTCTATCTTTTCCCCAGCCTAATCTGACAAAA
Organism: Dunckerocampus dactyliophorus; assembly: GCF_027744805.1. Taxonomy (NCBI): domain Eukaryota; kingdom Metazoa; phylum Chordata; class Actinopteri; order Syngnathiformes; family Syngnathidae; genus Dunckerocampus; species Dunckerocampus dactyliophorus. The sequence goes on from NC_072820.1 coordinate 5,552,107, forward strand.
ATTACATCTTTATTTTGTTTAGTTTGTTTCTGGTCATTTCTTTACAAAAAACTGTATTTTGTCTCTATGCTACTAAAATGACATGTCAAATCATAAAATTGTGACAATTTTTCTCATTCATTTTGACTTCTTGTAAAATTGCAGCCGTTTTCACCATTTCTGCTATTTCAACTTTCTTCTCTTAATTATTTTATTCCCATAATATTTTGGCTTTATTTCTGCGACATTCTAACTTTTTCCAAAATTACAGGCTGTATTTGTAATTTTAGCTGTTTTTTTTTTTTTTTTTTACAATATTTTTACAATGTGCCGCAGGCCAATCAAAAAACAGACATCCCTGATTTAGCCGCTTAGCTCCTTCTTCTTCTCCTTCTTCTATTGTTTTTTTGGCGGTTAGTATGCAGCTCACACAGTTAGCAAGTTTGCTAGCAACTAGTGACCACAGCAGGAAATGACATGAAGAAGATTGATTGACAATGGTCTACATACAGCCAATCACGACGCAGAATGGGCAGATTCTCCCTTAGCCAATGACTGTTGTAGCTCTATATTTAGCCGGCTATTGCTCTACTGTTGGTCCCTAATATGCTCGCACAGGCATGTAAACACATACTGAAACGAGGTGGAGCTGCGCACGTCTTCAACATTAGTATACAACACCCCCTACTGGTAGCAGTAGTAAATACAATAACAGACACATACAACAGAGCACCGATAGAACACTCCAATACACCACAAGCATGCAGAACACAATGCGCGTTCATACGCTGTACCAATTAATAAATCTGTGTTGATTCATGGTTGACGACGGACTATTATTACCCAAAAATGATGCATATTTAAGCAAATTTTTCGTATTTCATTTTCTTCTTTTTTATGTATTTTCATTTTCAAGCATAAAAACTGCTAAATTAACTAAAATACAAACACAAGGCATTCAGAAAACACATTCAAAGACGCTGTGAATAATATGCAGTATTCTACACTGGTCAGTAGGTGTCAGTAATGCTACATTGATGAGACAATAGTTACCGCTGAAAGTCCTCAGTGATAACATGGCTCCAAATGCTAAAATGTCGGTTAGAGTCGAAAAGGATTAACAACGTTAACCAAGGTTCCACGATACTGATGTACTCATGCAATACCAAAGACGTATTTGTAAGTTTTTCTACACCCGAACGCCCAATCCCAACAGCATGTTATATACGTCTTTTGTGATGACACAACTCTCCACTAATGCATTTCACTTCAGAGCAATTTTAAGACATAAAAACGGCCACAAGGTGGCAGAAGTGCACTTGACGAGGGCTCGGCAGGGATCATGTCAATGGAAGAATCACACAGGACAGGAAGGAGGACGTGAGAGCGCGTGGAAGAGTGTAGTGTGCAGAGGGTTACGCATGGTCGGGAAATTTGAACGCATGCACACGCACACACACGCGCGCACACGCGTGCACACACATACTGTAGTTCAGATCCAAATGTGTAAATTGTAAATAGTTCATGGTGTTATATTTGTAAGTAAATTGTTATTTTGATGTAAAACAACCTTTTTTTGCGTTGTTTATGTTGGTATAGTTGGTATAGAAAAAGGTAGAAACACACTTTTTTTTTAAATGAAAGATGGGGTTCTAATCTTTCATTTGGAAGGTTCCATGTTTATGTAGCCATAGAACACAATATTCTGTGTTCCCTGAAAGATCAGTCAAAATGAAGGGGTTGTCTTTTGAAAAATGAGTTAAAGAAGCATTCAAGATATTGACGAAAGAAGCCATGAATCATCTATGCTTCATTCCTTAGCCACAACCAGAAATGTGTAATTCAACGCAATGATTAGCACGTATCTGACATGTAAGTGAAATGTTAATGACTACATCACTCCAACATTTGATTTTACTAAACATCTGTTCTGGCTAAATAATTTGAGTGGTTCTGATTTGCAACCTTCTTAATTAAGTTGAAATCTCCTTTGTAGCCGCGCCTGCAGGGAACGCGTTCTATGTTTCTTGCTGTGGCGTTGCAGCGAGCATCTGCCGCAGCGTGCCGCGGCCAGCATGACGTCTACTGGCAAGACCCTTTAGATCAGTTCTCATCAGAGCATCACAGTGGGGAAACCACACTCATGTGTTGCTCTAATCAGCCATCAAGTGTCATATTCAGAAGCTTCTCTCCAGCTTGTATGTGCTCTCTGTTTCGGGTTTATACAACAAAAATGACTTTGGGAGAAGCTCCTCAGAGACTGCGCCGTCTGTGTGTGTTGTCGCCAATTTACGCGAGATCCTCACCTTGCCATCCCGTTATAATGAGAAGATGAGGAATATTTAACTTATCATTAGCGGCATGATTAGCCGCCAATGGGCTGTGCCGGGCATGATTTAATCCTCCCAGTCTCCAGAGTGCGATAACATATGAGATGACAACAGTTTCACACCCAGTTTCACGCCTCCCGTGGCTCCATACGTCGCCGCGGCCTAATCGCTCAAGTGAGATTAATGAGAGACGCTGAGGTGTAGTGGGAGACTCACTAATTACACACACGCATACTGTTGTGTCGTCAGGTGAACAGACTGACTGCATGTGTTTTCCAATGTTTGATGTTCATGTAAAGAACTGTAAAAGCAAATACAAATGCTGTTTAAGCGTACAGTAATCCCTCGTTTATCGCGGTTCGCTGGTTCCAGGCTCGACTGTGATAGGTGAATTTCCACAAAGTAGGATTCCCTCTTTATAATGGATCATTTTTGTAGTTAGAGCATAGAAAAGGTGTTTATGGACCTTCAAAATAGGGTTTTTCACATTATTAGAGCCCTCTAGACATGAAATAACACCCCTATAGTCACCTTAACACTCGAATGAACCAATATAGTCGACATAATAAGAGAAAATAAGATATAATAAAACTTGTGCGTGTTGCTATGAATGTGTTCCCTAATGGAGCAGAGTGAGTGGCGGACAGGAAGTCGGGGGTTCAGAATTGAGGTTTATCTTGGCAATAGTTTATTAGGGATTTTAGCAACAAAAGCCTGTAAGCCTGCGATCAAGTCTGGTGCTTGTGTGTCTCATTGAACATTAAATCAACATTACTGACACCTGATGACTAGTGTAGAATACGACGTCGTTGCATCTTTTGAACACCTTATTTTTGTATTTTAGTTCAATTAGCCATTTTTGTGCTTGAAAATGGCAAAAAGTACGTAAAATGTGCTTCAATATGCATCTTTTTAAACTAATAATAGCCCGCCTTCAACCACGAAACAGCATGATTTATTAATTAATATATGTTTGGAAAACCGTGATGAGTGAAGCTGCGATATTCGAACTACAAAGTGGCGAGGGACGTCTGTATTTTTATGTTTCCATATACTTAGGATATAACTCCTGCAGCTGGCCTTGAGGAAAGTGACTTTAAATGAAAAGAAAACAAATAACCCATCTGAGGAAAAAGTCTTGTTAGACATGCTAACTTTCCTTTTTGTGTAGTGTCAGTCATTGCTATTTCTCTCGCAGGCGTCTTTCTGCCAGAAGTGGCACGCTGGAAGAAACCCAACACCAATGTGGAGTTTTCATTGCTTCTGAAATATGTTTCATAAAAGGAGGATTTGTAAGATCTGACTTCTGTAGACGTTTGATAAATAAATGAGTCACGGCGCAGATAATCACTTTTTTTTCCCCGCTTGCAATCAAACATGTTTGGGATTTAGGGACTGTGGGAAGTAATTGATGTAGGGAGGGTGGCTGAACCCTTTTGATTGGTATTCTTTTCCGGTTTCATAAAAAATGAATAGGTTGTGCTGCTTCACATGGGAGAGAAAACACTGTCCAGTGTTTCACACAGGACTTCTATCGCACTATAGTGGTGGGTTTTATGTAATGACCTGATCGTCAAATTTGTATGACTGGCCATGATGCGTTTGCAAAAAGTAGTAAAAAACATGAAAAGCTAAAAAAATACAACCACAAATAAACTTTATTTCTGTCGCTAAACAAAACGGAGCCGTCTGTGAGTGCTTTTAGAAGAACCTGCTGCTCGAGAAGATACTTTCATGTCAGACTCTCCCAAAGTCTCTTCACTAGATTTGTCACTAGTTGCTTTTTTGAAAGAGTGTCCCAAGGGGTGTCATTACCCGCTAAATAGTCGCTAACTTTCCAACACTGATCCCTCCTGCTACATCTTCTTATTCTCTGGCAGACCAGGTGCGTTATCCGGTAATCCCTCGTTTATCGCTGATATTTGGTTGATGAGTGAATTTTCACAAAGTAGGATCCCTTATTTATAAATGGAATATTTTCATAGCGTATAGAGAACCATTTTATGACCTTCTAAATACAGTTTTTAACATTATAAGAGCTCTCTAAACATGAAATACACACCTGCATTACCCAATATAACATAAGACAGAAATAAAACAGCAAAGCCTTCTCTGTTGGTCTAACCACTACCAGAAACACTGACCTACGTACATTTACAACTTCAATTCTAGTAGTTCCATTAAATGACATTAATTTATACCCAACAGTCTATTATCTTCATTTACTCGTGTGTCTCTTGGCTGCACTGCTTCCAGGAGTGTATGTGTATGTTAGATATGTTTGTCCAATCAGATTTCAGCTTGTATGTGTTGCCATATCAGTGTGTCATGCCTAAAAGGATGGCTTATGGCTTATTTTCTTTGATAATGGATACTATATTTGGTGATAGGAGTGTAAAAGTGACTGGAGGGGTGTTATTTCATGCCTAGAGCGCTCTAATAAAGAAAAAAACATATTTAGGACATCGTAAACACGGTTTCTATGCTCTGACGCTGCAAATATTCCATTTATAAAGAAAGAATCCTCTCAGAAATTCACTCTTTACGGCCGGGTCTGTTAGTGGTTAGCATGTTGGCCACACAGACAGGAGCTCTGGAAGATCGTGAGTTCATATCTCCGTTGGAACATCTCTGTGTGGAGTTTGCATGTTCTCACTGTCCGTGCGTGGGTTTTCTCTGGGAACTTCCGCTCAAATTCCAAAAACGTGTGTTAGGAGCCCTGCGATTAGCTGGCGACCACTCCAGGGTGTACCCCGCCTCATGTCCGAAGTCAGCAGTATACCCCTGCGACCGTAGTGAGGACAAGCGGGCACAAATCTGGACGGTCGGGTTTGGAACCAATTAACCGTGATAAATGAGGGATTACTGTATTAATACTGTATTATTGTACAATGGCCGGAAAATGCGTGCAAACCGAGGCAAAACCGAAAAACATGCTAACCGGGGCATGCGCTAACCAAGGTTCCACTGTTTAAGTTTCACTTTTGCAGCTCACAGCAACGATGGTGTGTTCAAGGATCACACGAAAATTTGTGGTCCATGTATGCTGTGCATTTTACCTGCATTGTCACATATCACTTATTTATAAATTATTATGGTATGGTGTTTTAAAGTTACATTAAGGAACAACACGTAGTTACAGTATTACCGACTTAGGGTGAATAAGAAAAAACGAAAAAAATGACATTTTTGCAGAAAAAAATCATTTTAATCGTTGAATCGCAAAGGTGCGAGGACCCACTGTACGCCTGCATAATCTAACGAGATCCAAGAGTTGGAGATCCGCAGCAATGCTCAATTTTTTTTGACATTATTATATACTGTAGGTGTTAACAACATCCATCCATCTATTTTCTATGCCGCTTAATCCTCATTAGGGTCACTGGGGTATGCTGGAGCCTATCCCAGCTGGGTGTGTGGCAGGGTACACCCTGGACTGGTCGCCAGCCAATGGCAGGGCACATATAGACAAACAACCATTCACACTCACATTCATACCTATGGACAATTTAGAGTCGCCAATTAACCTGACATGCATTTTTTAGGAATGTGGGAGGAAGCCACACAGAGATGTCCAACAGCGAGTCGAACCCAGATCTTCCAGATCTCCCGACTGTGTGGCCAAAATGCTCACCACTCGGCCACCGTGCATTTAAAAAAAATAATCAACACAGTTGAACACAGTTCAAACAAATGTGAGTGGAACCACATGTGATTTGCAAGTCACACAATGTCAATAATTGGTTCAATTTAAGTAGAAATTGGATAAATCTTACATTTTTATGCAGTACCAGTACACCCATATCTGGTAATTATGGTGTTTTTTGTCTGAATCCAAACTTCAGCTGAGTGGAAAAGTTTCCATGCACGGACCACAGAAAAATCCGTAAATCACCGCCGTCGTTTTCATTTACTCAACTCTCAAAATGGTCAAATTAGAAGAGATGCACTTAGCTCAATGAAGGAAAAAAACGGGAAAATACAAACTCACAAGAGAATTCAATTGGATTGCTCCTCCAGGCTAAACTAAACATCTCAATTACCTCCAGGGTGAGGATGAAAAAGTACGGCGGTAAAAAGACTCGGCAGATCCAATATTTAAAATGGACTCCTGCCATGCTTAGATTTCATTACGTATTTCATAAAAAACAAAACCAAACGCGTGTCATGCACTTGAACGTCTGCTTGCCGCCGGCCCGCCGCACGACGACGATCATCAGCCACATATGGCGCTGCGGTCCCGCCTGTGGGGAGCGGGATTGTAGCGCGGGCCAGCCAGATGCAACTGAAGGGCCTCACCACTCAAAGGTGATGGATGCTGTGCTGCTTGTGGGGCCTCGTGTAGTGCATCTGTGAGAGCAGATGAATGGGGAGGAGAGGCTGATGAATTGGGTCACACGAACGGAGCGTTTCTGGGTAATGCGGTGAAAACGCTGGAGGAGTGCAGTTGGGTGGTTGCACGTGTCGACAACTGCGGCACGGGCTTCACTAAGTCGACTTGATTTCCTTCCACGGCTTCTTCGACACGCATTTAATGTATCCATCTCGTGAAGTTACTGGAGGCGAGTCAAGCCTATTACCAGTTTGGTAATAAGTCACCAACGACTTGGATGGATTTCCAAGATGACGTTAATGGTGTCCAGACGAGGAAATGACAACTTTGAGTTTGATGTTGGTGCCTCTGATCTCATACTGGTTCTTCTTGGTTTGACAGCTCTACCAACAACTCAACTGATTCTGGAGGGATCAACCAACACAAGATTGCCCTGGAACCAAACGTACTACCGCGGAACCCGCTTACGCTGACGCCCCTGGAACGGGCTGACTCATGTCGACATAACCAAAAGCAAAAACGAAAAAGGTGAATGCTTGCAAATAAGGATGTCGTGATCAGATTTGTTGGCCTCAGACCCGACCCAATTTCAAGTGCTGATACTTTGACAATGTTACTTTGACAAAGCAAGTAAACACAAGAACACATTTTTATAAAGCTTATTTCATAAAATGTATAATTTGCTTGCATTGTTGTAAATCAAAAGCAAGACAGGCGGATTGGTGACGCGTCTGCAGTGATGCGGACTCTGCATCGGTACTTTCTGATGAAGAGGGAGCTGAGCCGAAAGGCAAAGCTCTCAGTTTACCGGTCGATCTACGTTCCTACCCTCACCTATGGTCATGAGCTTTGGGTAGTGACTGAAAGGACAAGATCGCGGGTACAAGCGGTTGAAATGAGTTTTCTCTGTGGGGTGACTGCGCTCTCCCTTAGAGGTAAGGTGAGAAGCACTGTTATCCAGGAGAAACTCGGAATAGAATCGCTGCTGCTCCGCATTGAAAGGAACCAGATGAGGTGGCTCAGGCATCTGGTCAGGATCCCTCCTGGACGCCTCCCTGGGGAGGTGTTCAGGGCGCGTCCAACCAGTAGGAGGCCTCGGGGAAGACCCAGGACATGTTGGAGAGACTATGTCTCTCAACAAGCCTGGGAATGCCTCGGGATCCTTCGGGAGGAGCTGGACAAAAGTAGCTTGTCGTAGCTCGTAGCTAAGGAGATGGAAATCTGGGTTTCCCTACTTATGCTGCTGCCCCCGTGACCCGACCTCAGATAAGCAGAAGAAGATGGATGGATGGATACTAAAATCGTTTGGCGTCAATTTGTGGGACAATACACCTTTCAAAACATAACTGCGATGTTTTGTGACTCGGTTAAATGAAAAGGTTTGTTTGTCCAGTAACATTTTCTCGTTGTACTTTGTAAAAATTGTATGTTAAAATCTCGTCTCGTCTCATTCTTGATTCTTGCGGAGCCAGTCTTGTGTATGGTCTCGTTTCGCCCCCACTTTGCTTACTTTCCGCCCTGCTGCAGAAAAGATCAGGTGGGGTCATCCTCCAATCTCCGATCAATAAAAAAGGCAAAAATCAGCCCGACACTTGCAAGTTTACCTGACTTTCACCAGGGATACAGTAAAAGGAGAATGAGCGAAAGGCAAGGAATTTTGAACCTACAGAAGCTTGTTTCACTAAATCATTTTTTTCACAAAATGTATGCACATTTTATTTAGATTCTTCTGTTTTCATATGATATTTCATACTCCGATCTAACAGAGCTGCTGCACTAATTTCGTTGCATGTCTTGAGTACAGTGACAAAGCTTTCATACACGTGTAAATCTTTGTAAAAAAAAAATGTAATGGGTTTCATTTTGTTAGTTGCTGTGGTAGAATCCGGAGCTTTTGTTTTTAAGCTTACTTTGCACTGAACAGGAAGTCACAGTCGACAGCTGTGTAACTTGACAGTAGTTTCGTCGCTGCTGTCATTTAGCAATAATGAGGAAGTTGACAATACTACAACAAATGTCGGCATAAATCGGCAAACTTTTTTGTTGCAGAAATGACCACCTTGGGTCTCAAATTTTATGTCAACAAAAGCGGTTGGCCATGTATGTCGACAGGAATAATAGTAACAGTCATAATAACACGGTGGACGGGGACTTGGTGAGCAGTAGTCAGGTTGTCAACATAAATGGGGCCAGCCACAGGTTTAAGTGTACAACAATACACACTTCCAACTGTAATTTACACACAAATCTGACCAACCTCACCTTGGCCTGCATTGCCCTCAGACGGCCTTCTAATGATATTCATTTTCAACAGAGTCCGTGAGGTAGAGAGGTGAAGGCGGGCAAAACTGACAAACCGTGTGGTAATCGTGTGAAACGGACACGCTCATTCTCTTCCTGCACCCAATTCAAATGTCATGGGTCTCAATAGGTTCATTGACTAAATTGGTTAATTATCCTCTGTGCTCAGTGAGTTGCTGTAAGCCAACACGTGCAGGCTGCAATTTTGCTTACCGTTTAAACATATGTGTACTAAATTAAACACTTAACATTTACATACTGTATATGTGATTTGATAGCTTGTGGGATGAAAAGGATAGACCAGTTCAGTGTTACGGTTCATACACTGTACATTACAGTCAGGTCAGTCAAGTAAAGCCGAGGTCATAACCGATCATACAGGCTCCTGCGGCCGGTCTGCGTGCAAAAAAACCGCAAGAAACGCACGCAGGGTGCATGTGTGACGTGCTGATTTAGACTGGCCGCAGACCAAACCAACTCTACGGGCGCTTATGTTTTTTTCACACTTCACACGTCTTCGTGCGTCGTCCGTCCGGTCAACGTGTGTCTTTCGTACCGTTTGCTGGTGTCGGCTTTTGGCAAAATGTCAACTTTTTCGTACGTCGTACTTGCGGACTCCTATGTGCGTCACACATACGTAATTAGCGTGGCCAACGCACGTTCATATATTTTGTACACCCTCCATTTGTGTCGAGATCTTACTCCTTCTTGTTCAGCACAACTATGTTCTCCACGAAAAAAACTGCAAAAATTGCATGGTCGTACGGAAATGCTGCATCGCAAAAGGCTATCCTACACAAACTGATTTGAATTAAACAGTCAGCAACTGAAGTGCTTACTTACTGTAGTATGGAATGACTGAAAGCCACAACTGGATGCGTTCAGCCCGTTGCTGCTCCACTTAAGTCCCCTTTAGGTGTCGATAGCACACGTTTCAAACGGTCGCCTGTCAGACCAAATCAAGCAGACGTACTCCAAGCAAGAAAACAAAGCAATCTATCCAATCGGCGGTGACAGCTCCACGTTGTACACTTATCATGATTGTTTTACATTGTACTCAGTTCAAGAGGTTTAGTCCATTTAGTACTGTACACATTTTCCTACATTTTAATTGAACCACGTCCCAAACTATTTAACCTGTAGGCTACCGTCCCACTTTTCAGCACCGCTTTGTTGGGGTACAGGGTGTCGGAAATCACAAAACTTATAAACGCTACAGTAATCCCTCCTTAGAGCATAGAAAACCTCTTTACAACCTTCTAAATAGCATTTTTAACATTATTAGAGCCTTCTAGACATGAAATGACACCCCTACGGTCCCCTTTCCAGTCTTAATATCCAATATCGTAAACATAATAAAAGAAAACAAGACATATTCGACATAAACAATAAATAATATTGACTCATGTTAGCATTTGGGAGAGTGACCTAGTGACCAGTGTAGAATACTACATATCATCACAACATGTCTTGAAATGCGTATTCTCAATGCCTTATATTTGTGTTCTAGTTCATTTAGCCATTTTTATGCCTGAAAACACTTGCTTAAATATGCATCTTTTTGACTAATAATAGGCCGTATTCAACCAGAGAACAGTGATGATTTATTAATTGATATATTTTGGAAAAACCATGATTCAAACAGCGAAGTGGCGAGGGATCGCTGCATGTGAAAGAACCGCAACGTTGTGTTTTTTTAATTCCGATTTTTTTAAATGTTTCTTTTAATTCTTGCATTTAGTGTTTTATTACTGTGTTTCATGTCCGTCGTGTGTTCCGTGTAGAATGCCAGTGACTTAAATGTTCATTTAGGTATGAGTTCCGACTTACACTAAAATTGGACGCGTCTTCGGAACAGAACTCGTAACTCGAGGACCACATGTATTTACTGTATAGTGGAAAGTGGAATTTTAGTTTTTTTGTTTTGGCACTGTATTGTTTTGCTTCATTCGAAATACAACAATACACAGTTGAGCGTATATACAGCACCACTTCCTGGATTCCTTCCGTTTAGGTACCAGCTAGTGTCCATCCGTGTCTTATCGGACATGAGCAATGCTGACCTTTACTTACACACATTTGGACAGCGACATACTGCTTGAACTCTGCTTGCTTATCTTGTTGCATCCTCTGCACTGATCTAATTGGAAGTCATTACAGTTTGTGGAAGACTTTGACTGGAGGCGGGGGTGTTGAGAAGGTCCTTTTACCTTGGCACAGATAAGAAGGCAAACGAGATTTGAGGACGGATAGATCCTGTCGACGGCACGCGCTGTGCCTTGGCAAGCCAAGCTTAGTCGATATTGAGCGGGTGTCTTTCCTACCTCCTGATATCTGGAGCTGTGCAGCCTAATATTTCAAGAGATGGATGATTATTTCGTATGGTGCCAACTGGCACGGCATGAGTTGAGCTGAAGGTCATCTTGACTCATTTCCGGCTCAGAGGCACCGCACTGTTTAATGTCCATTAGTGATTTGTGTTCATAGAACAAAGACAACTGCCCAGCATGAGGGAGCCGACTGGGCTGCTTCTGACGTTCTGACGCAACATCAATGTCGACTGCGCAGGGCCAAGCGGAACAGAGAATAAACATAGGGAATAGCGTGTACAGATTGTTGCAGCACCTCCAGGCATATGGCAGGGCTACTAGTGCCTCCCAGCTAATTGAGTCCTAATGAATCACTAGTTCGCCATGTTACACGTCCCTCGTGATGGCTCGTGTCATTGATGCATCGGAGATGTCCTCTGGAAGCGAGTCAGGCTCTGACTCTCAACATGCGAGACAGCGTGACACTGCTGGCCTCACACTGAACACTTCACTCACCTGCCAGACAAGCAGGATAAGGAAGAAGGACCACTGGAAACCTGCACAATAGAAGTAATTGTGTGAGGGACTTGCAATTGGCTCCTGTCTAACTACTGGAGGTCAACTCGACATGGGAATGCGATAAGGTACAACGCTTGAAGTCAATGGTGCTTATGCAGATTTGCAAGTATACATCATTAACTCTGTTATCCGTCCGTTTTCTATGCCAGACATCCTCTTCAGGGTCACGGTAAAGCACCCTGGACTGATAGTCAGTCAGGCACATAAGCCCTTTACACACCACCTATTACAGGCAGGATTCTTTTGCAGGCTGTGCCAGCAATAAAGGCACTCAACACTTACTTCTGACACCCTGTTGTGTTGAAAGTAATGTCACTGTCAGACCGTGTGGATGGTGTGTCACTGTGCAATAGCGTACACAGTTGCAGCAAAATCCTGCCTTTGCTTACTGCAGCATGCTCTGCTACGGTTCTGATACGGATATGGTGTGGGATCTCTGCATGAAAGAGCCTATCGATACACACAGCTAACCAAGATCTTTCCTTAAGGACAAGAGAGGTCAGTTTAAGACCGACTAGCAACCACACGTGGGTCCTGTTGCTGAATCGGTGGAGCGTTTCCCATATGCTCATTTATTACAATTGGATTGGAACATGTGAGATTTGGCACTACCTGCTCATCCTTACTCATAAGCACATTATAATGGGACTGTCCGTGAATGTAGCTTAACGTATAGTAGATGGCTTCGTAACTCTGCTTCTTAAACACACCTCATATGCACAGAAGATGGAGGAGGGATCGGTGTTGCCAACTTAGCGACTCTGTCGCAATATTTAGCGAGTATTCCGATATTTTGTGTGTATTGCTCTTCTCAACGAGCAGTAAGGCCTGCTGTGGCACTCACAGGTAGCTTGTGACATTAAAAAACACAAAAAGAAGCAACAGAAGAACGGTTGATTTGTCTTTTTCAGTATGTTTGTTTTGCGCACTTTGTGGGTCTCCCACAGTGTCCATAAAAATCAAATAAAATAAAAATCCCATGCACGTGTTATAGCCAATTATGCATAATAGACGATGCTCTCATCTAGGATGAAGTACTGTACATGTTCAGGAATATATATTAAATATTTTTCGGTAGCAGCACTTATGTTAAAGATTTCTAGTGGTCATCATTCCATAATGTGTCAGATCAAGCCAAGCAAAGTTTGAGCAGGAGCACTTTTTTAAAATGCTTTTTAATTTTTGCAACTCCTTGCACTCATAGTGCAATAAATCTGCCATCACAAATATTGAAATATTTCTGTTCTGTTTCTGTTGGAATTGGTAGATTTGATCCGCCTTCACTGCTTTCACAGCTTCCAGTTGTAGTCTTTTCTCTCCCGATACACTTTCAACTTACACGGCCCCTGTCGTGTTGATTACCCCAGCAGCACATGCAGCACTCAGCACTGCACAATGCGCCGCTATCTGAGCAATCGACCCTTTTTTGTTCAACCGGGGGCGAGCCGACTCACCTCTGACCTGCCTCCGCCGGGGGCTGTATCTTCATTAACGAATAAAATAGATGTGATAAGGCCACCGGCAAAATGAGAACACACATTTGCACAACCTTGCAGGCTCATTAAAGCAACTCTTATGAAAGATTCAGGACATGGTGAAAACTCTGTGAGTGTCTTAATGTTAGCACTTTACGTCTGCGTGACCTTGTTAGCCAGATGCATTATCTAGGACGACTTAAGTTCAAGTGGAGGTAATTCCACGGTGAAACAACACACAAGACTTTCAGACAAATGTGAGCAATTTTATGAATACACCTTCTTGGCGACACTTTTTTTCTGCCCCGGTGTGCAAAGCTGGTCCATACAGGCGCGCTTTGATGACTTTGTTGTGCAAGAACCGGTGAACCCTGAACTCAACCCCATTACGCACCTTTGTGATGAAGCAAAGCAAGGCCCAGTTACCTTTAACCTCAAAAATGCTGCTGTCTTAAAGGAGTATTGCACTTTTATTTCATCCCTATGTGAGACGAGAACACGCGTCGTCCTCTTTTCTGTGCGTTCCAGATAGCCGAGCCGTGCTGGCAGTTTTTCACAAAGAATGGACGGAATTGGGGTTAGGGGTGAAACGATTCCTCGAGTAATTTGAGTACAAAAAAATTTAGCGCAGGTTTTTTTTCTGTGTCATCGCTTATGTCACCAACGCGCTTACGCCAAGACAATGAAGCGGATGTTTAGTTGAAGGGGCGGGACGATTGAAGAGGAGAAAACGACAAGGCAACAAAAGAGAAGGATAACAAAATTAAAAAAACTGACAGAAAATGAGAACAATGTGGGAGCATTGCAGTCTAAACAGCAACATGTGTATTTGTTGTAACACGGCACTTACATACAGAACCACGACTTCTTTCTTACAACAGTAACGTGACTTCAGACAGGGTTTATTTCATGTGCAAAAAGGCAGCACTGTGAGTTAAGAAGATGCAAAACAAATCAGTAGCTGGTCATTTCTAGCAAACAATACTGTGTAATGGAACAAGGAAGTGTGTGTCTCATTCAATTATTCTAATGTGCTCCACTACTGTAGGTGTCTTCATTTTAGTTTCATCACTTTTTTCTAGTCAGCCGGTCTACGTTTAGGGTTCAAAAATGCATGCGGCCATCAACATGCTGCAATGTGTCATTTAGTCTTGGTAATGTCAATTATTTCTCTCCTTTTCCAGTAAATCATTACAGTCTCGGATGGATGAATTTATCTACAAAGCACCATTTTGTCGTCCCAAGCAAGCAAGAGCATTTTAAACATGATAGTCCAAGACATGCACCCACTGAGCATGGTGGATAAATACAGTTTGATCCTGTGCACAATGGGAATTTAAGAAATAAAGCTGTCCATTATCTAAAAAATGAAACCAATTGGTCGTTCATCATTAAATGAAAGGTTTTATTTTCTCTTGCGTGTTTATAATTACTCTTTAAACAAAGCAAAAATATGTTTCAGCCGAGGACTCAATTAATTGAAGGAATTTTCACTACATTACCCAAAGGCTAAAATATTCTACAGCTGCAGCCCCAACTGGGATTCACCTACAGTCGTCCCTCTTTTATCGCGGTTAACTGGTTCCAGACGCGACCACGGTAAATGAATTTCCGCAAAGTAGGATAGAATATTAATAAATGGAATATTTTCGGCGTTAGAGCATAGACTGCATGTTTATGACTTTCTAAATACGTTTTTTTTTTACCATATTAGAGTCATGTAGACATGAAATAACACCCTTATAGTCACATTTACACTCCTGTTTTTCTTTTTTAATGCGCAGGCTACGGGGTCACTGCAGGGACATGAAACGCCGACGTCGTTATTGATGCCTAGTGGCTGAAATACTGCATATAACTGAAATTTTTTTCACTAAAAATGGGCCATAGTCAACCACGAAACAGCGATCATTTATTAAGGATTTTTTGAAAATCATGAGGGAGTAATATTCGAACCACGATGCAGCGAGATGAGTCTGTCATCCGCTGATAAAACCATCTAAAAAAAACGCTCCATTTACATGCCGTGACCTGCATATAAACAAAGTTATAGGAACTTTGTTATTGTCAGAGCTAACAGCAAGGAACTACTAGTGACTATGTATACAGCTGTGGTATCAAGCACTATGTAATATCACAGTGACTTACTCGATGGACAGTTGTCCGTCTGGTCCTGCTGGTCTGTGGCGTCTTTTCCAGTTGATTTTGGGTTGGTGGAAAAAACTTTCTACCACTGCAGGGTTTGTTAGCAGCACTAACAACTCTTCATTTGATGTGATGCAGTCTCTTGGAGCAGTGTCCTCCTCGTCATATACACAAAGCCTTACCGTCGATGGTAACACCGTGCGCCACTCTGATTTCTGCCGGCATGGCTTGGCAACCTCCACATTTACGCCACCAAGTCATGCCGGTGTCCTGACTCTCTCGGCCCCTGTCTACGTCGACGTTTCCAAATCGTTTCTCCTCATCTGTCCCAAAGTAGTCGGCAATGGTAGCAAACACAGAACACGCTCTCTATGCTGTTGTTGTTGTCGGAAGTGGCGTTAGTTGCTATGCGCTCTGTGGAATCAATGCGCCCAGGAAAGAAGTTCCGGTAATGCTTAAAATGGCAAAAACACTGTAAGTTATACGGTCAGTTACATGTTATCGCATGTTAACAGCATGTATATAAAACATTGTTGGTGGGAGAGACACGTGTTCTTCTCTCACATAGGGATTGCGGATGAGTCCAAGAAAAGAAAAAAAGCAGTTTTCTGGTAACTGCAAAGGTGGACCAACACCTCATGTCCTTCCACTCTTACTTGCCGCATGAGTAATGTCCACGTGTGCCAGTACTTTTATCCTTTTAGTACGTGATGAAAAGAAATGTCTCAACCTCTTTGCCTATTTTGACTATAATTCTGAGAGTGGAAAAAGCCATTATGGTCTTAATCGGCTGAGATATAGCTCCCCAAGCCACTCTCAGCTTTTGCTGTCAGCAGCTAAATTAAGAGTGCTGCTCCTACTGGGACACCCGACAAAGACCTGCTTACTGGAAAAGTGATGCTCTCTGGTGTTTTGTTCCGGCCAGTCTTAAGCTTCACAAATCACACTGTGCCGCAAAGAAGTGGCTCGGGGTAACAACTGAAAAAAAATATATATATATATATATGTGTGTGTGTTTGGGGGGGGGCAATGTGTCCCACAATCAAGCCAGCAAGTCCAGCTTAGGATCTGTTGCAAAACATCCTCTATAAGGAGATCACCCAAGGCAGTTTGGTGGAAATGAACTTTGCTGCTGTATTGACGCTGACCTCGTCTTATCTGTTTATGTCCCGCCAAGTCACAACCACATGAAGGTGCCTCACAAATCGTCACCCACAGTCTCTCTCACAGTTTTACACCTCCTATCTGTTTTCTTGCGCACACAATAAATGCCAAGGCCATTTTCCATTCCTTTCTCCGAGCGCTCAAGCACAAACAACGCTACGATCGACGTACGGTTGACTAATGAATTGTGCATTTGAACTGGTCGTTCTGCCACTCATTGCCGTTTCAGCCCAGGGCCATCGAACAACGACCCATAGAACACAGAATGTGTTCATCCAATGTGAATATTAGACCAACAGAGTCTGTCTTTTCCATTTAAGTTAGGGATGGGCAAATTGATCCAAATATCAATAGCAGTGATACCAAGGGTAATATCAGTATCAAATCAAATAGATTTTTTCAGTTGTTTATTTTCACAAGCGTCTGTGTTTTGTTGTGTTGTTCATGTTGTTCATGCTGTTACATTGTTGATATGATATAGCTCAGGGGTGTCCAAACCTTTTTCAGCGAGGGCCGCATTTGGAAAAGTCAACGGTTGCAAGGCCCATTTTGATATTTTTTATTTATATAAAAAGCTAAAAAAGTGATGTAAAGATAAAACTTTATGTCCGCTTTGTGTTATCTGTGACAAAGCATATTATTATTAATTATTAGTATCAACAGTTCAGCTTTTCCTGATTCCTCTACATCTTTTTACTCTTTTTTTTCCATTCCATTCCAAGCTGTGGGCTGCAAATGGCCACCGGGCCGCACTTTGGACATCGCTGATAAAGATTCATGTATTGTACACAAACTCGGAGAAGAAGTACTTGGACACAGGAGGCCTTTGGTTGCAAAAAGAGCCAAGAGTAGTTTTTACTTTTGTTTAATTATTTTGCACAATTGACTTAATTTTGCTCAAACAAATATATGTCATAAAAGGGAATCATTGTATTATTTTGTCGCTATAGTTGTATTATCTCATATTTATATATTGTTGAATTGTTCACAAATAAGTTTGTTGATAAAAATATACTTTAAAAATTACAAAAAATCACTCAATTGTCTTGAAAATCGGTATCGGCAATACTGGCAGCTCGTAAAATCATCCAATTTTTGGCGCAAAAAAAATGATTCTTTTGTTTGTCTCAGAAAATAGGCAACAAACAACTGATTCACCTAAATCGGTAATAATGTATAATATACGTGATAATAAATAAAATAAATACATTTCTTACATGTTTCCGTCTTTTTGCTTCACTGATAATGTATTTCATCACGAGTTGAGATTTTGCAGGTTGTACGGCGGTCCTTCACCGCACCATAGTTGCTGTGAGACGCACAAGTGAAACTCATGTAAAACAACCGGAAGCGAACACAAGTTAATAAACAATCGTAAATCCTAACTGGAATTACAACAGGCGAGGAGTGTGGATTATGTAGACGCGGCTTAGGCAAACGGCAGCTAGCCGGGATGACCCAGCCACCGTGACAGAGGGGGGGATCCTCGTACTACCGCTAGCCGCAACAGTGGTGAGCACCTATATTTTGTATTCAGCTTGCTGGCTTCCCTCGCATGTGAACAATGGCAATTGAAGAGAGAGAGTTCTGGAGCTGAATCCAATCGAATAATTACATCATCTGAAATCGGAGGAGAACATCAATGTCAAGAGTGTTTGGAGCAGCAGGAGTGTTTGGAGGGGGAGGAGCGAGACATGTTAAAAATAGATGGACTTTCACCATTGGTAGGCTTGGCACATAACTCCGGCAAAAAGCGGGGATCTACTGTACTCGATATCGGGTCGATAGCAACGTTTGCAGTGTATCGCTCACCCGAATAGGGCACACATGCACCATCTAATCCAAAACTAGGTATGGTATGCTGTTTCTAACATGACAGACAAAAATGAGAGATAAAACTGAGTATTAGTATGTACAGCATATAGAATAGACTTCAATAAACCTTAAACCTAACATAATATCTGCTGGGTCTATTTGCAAGGTAAACCGGGTTAAACTGACATTTTTATAAGACCAGTCCAGTTAGATGTCCGGACTTTTAAGAGTCAAATTGAGGTAGGAACAGGACACCAGTGATGTTTCGCCTCACATCCTCAGTCCCAAACAAATGTTCTGGCCCGAACGTGGTCGCCAGCTGACACTCTGACCTGATTTACACGCCTCCACATCACGATGGTGTCTCTCCCGTTTACGACCCCGGATGCTATGCAGAGAAAATACAGAGGAACTCCGGCCGACAGCTGCGCAGTTCGGCGCAGCGGGTCAGAATGGTGCCGGTGCCGCTGCGCTGTGTGTGCGCGCTCTCATCCATCCATCCATCCACAGGTCCTCAACACACTCTCCTCATCACCCGTCCTATCAAACGTAGCTGCGTGCATTTTCCCATTCCACACGGCAACATAACATATGTATGTCAGCACACGCACAGCATTCATTTAATTGAGATGTTCTCTCGTGATGTACGTGCATCGGACCGGTCCGCAGTCCATTTCCATTCAACACGTCCTGCCTTGCATCCTTAAACAGTGTGACGCGTCCAAAAAAAAATTTAAAAAAAGACTCGGAAGTGAGAAGTCACTCACCTTTTCCCATCGGAGTGTCACATTTACGCCTTTTAATCCACATCCGCGTCCCCTTCATGTCAGCGCGCCGCCGAAGGAAGGAAGACCGGCGTGTTCAAGAAAATCCATTTGTTAATTCCATTTGCCGGGCACAAGAGGTGGATTCACATTGCAATTAATACAAATTTCTTGTCCAATTCTGAAATCGTTCTCTTTCCTTCTCTCCTTCTTTGCAGCTCTGAAGTTGCCTGGTTACCCCTGTTTCTCATTCAAGGAGGCTGAGGCACTGCATGCAGCGGCCAATCATAGCCGCAGCCGGAGAGATTAACTATTTCTTGGCTCCACTATTCTAGTTTCAGGCGAAAATGAGGGGGAGTGGGCGGGGAAACTGGGGAGGGAAAATTAAAATGCATGGAAAATAATGTAGAAAAAAAGGGGGGGGGGCTGTTAGGGGGCGACTGCGTGAGAGAGAGAGAGAGAGAGAGAGACTGTGTGTGTGGGGGAGCAGGGGAGGGATGAAGAGGATTAAACATTTTGGAAAAATAAAGAGTTGAAAGGCAGGGAGGGGGGACCAGTTGCCACTTGTCACCATATTCCACCCTTGCAGTAAACCGTTACGCAAACTGTGTCATTCTCATCACAGCTCTTCCTCTGCCTCAGTCAAATCTCCAAAAAGAAATCTATCTAGGTAATTGATCAATCCCCCCTCCCCCTCCCTTTTTAACCAGTCATCCATCAAGCCACGCTACCCCACCCCCGCCGCCCCCTCGCCCCACACGCCTACCCTCCATCGCCCCTTTCTGCTGTCCCAATCCGGTCATCTCATCAGAGGCTGTATTGATTTCAATCCCCCCCCCCCCCCCGCAGGTTGGGATGAAAGGTGTAGGGGCACAAGCCTGGTGGACCCCACACCTTTATTTCCATCCTCGATGACATCCGGGTCGAGCCACCCTCTATTGTGCACACAAGTGTTCCTACAACAGCATTGAGAATGGATGGAAATATGGAGTCCTCTATCCACTGTGGCCATTCCTCCAGGAGGTCACTGATGTTCACCATCATCACCGGTCGGGCCCGCCAGGATGAACTCAAATTCAACCAATCAGTGGAACTGTTCCACGAATACAGCCAGTCATTGTCATTTCCTGCTTGCACGTCAGCGACGCACCTCCTTGTATTGAATGAAAAACCCGGCACAGACGCTGTGAGTGGAGGCAACCAACAAAAGTGCAGTGGATCCCTGCACACTCGCCATTCAGCCGGAAATTAATGGATTTTTGGCAGAAAATAGGCAGAAAACAAATCTCAGGTGATAAAGCAGGTCAAATGTACGGCATACATGTAACTACATTTACCACTGCCGAAAAACATCCACAATGTTTATGAGCTTATGCTTCACTGATAATGCTTATACGTCAAGCGCTGAGATTTCTTTTTTTTTTTGTTTTTGAGCCGTCCTTAAACGCACCGTAGTTGCCATGAGCTGCAAAAGTGAAACTTGTGTGTAACTTCTGCACCGTGACTGCGATTCCATCTGTTCACGGATCATCTTACATTAGCATTCATGAGTGGCGAGTATCTGTACATTTTATACATTAAACTTGTGCCGAAGACACACTCATTCGCCCTAAGTCGCTAAAAATATATAAATATGTGATAATACAGGTAAAATGCACAGCATACATTTTTAAAAAGTCCACAATTGTTACATTTTATACATTAAACTGGCGCCGAAAACACACTCATTCACCCTAAGTCAGGAATAATACAGCATACATGTACGACTTTTTTTTAAGTCCACCATTTTCACAATTGCATGTGTTTATGCTTCACTCACAATGTTTTTTCATCAAGCGTTGCAATTTCTCTCTTTGTCTGCAATCCTTGAGAGCACATCAGTTGCAAAAGTGAAACTTAGGTACACCGTGACTCTGATTCCGCTTGTTCATGGATAACCTTACATTATCATTCACTAGTTGCAAGTATCTATACAATTTTATACCTTAAACTGGTGCACAAAACACACTCAACCACTCAACCAAGTCGGTAAAAATGTGTAAATATGTGATAATACAGGTAAAATGCACAGCATACGTTTTTTAAAAGTCCACAATTGTTACATGTTTGCGCTTCGCTGATAATGCTTATTTATCAAGTGTTGAATCTGATGAGGGGCCGCACGGTGGTCTAGTGGTTAGCATGTTGGCCAACACAGTAATAGCCTGGAGATCGGGAAGACGTGGGTTCGAGTTTGCATGTTCTCTCCGTGTGTGCGTGGGTTTTCTCCAGGTACTCCGGTTTCCTCCCACATCCAAAAACATGACGGTTAGGTTAATTGGCGACTCTAAAATTGTCCATAGATATGAATGTGAGTGTGAATGGTTGTTTGCGATTGGCTGGCGACCAGCCCAGGGTGTACCCCGCCTGTCGCCCGGAGTCAGCTGGGATAGGCTCCAGCATGCTCCCGCGACCCTAATGAGGAGAAGCGGTATAGAAAGTGGATGGATGGATGAATCTAATGAATCTGAATCTAATTTAACAGTTACAAAATCTGCTTTTATTGCAAATGTTGACCCAAAACCAGAGGAGAACATCAATGTCAGGCGAGCACAAGGGTTTGGAGGGGGAAGGAGCGAGCCGTGTGTCAAAACAGATATTTTTACGGGCGTATCAGTTAGTCGCAGATCATGGCCCCGGAACGTAACCCCGGTAACTGCTGTTTCAAAAAGCCCAGTTACTTTCCTACACAATCATAACTCTAAAGTGTTTTAGTCAAACTGAAATGTCCAATTATTTCATTTTATTGCATAACGATTATCATCACTCAGGGGTTTATCCCAACCTCCAATTGCATGACATCAAGCATGTATGAAGTCCAAATGTGTTTACAGCATACAGCCTGAGTAATATATAGAAATAGTATCTATAGATTCAAGGAGATGCCAATCACTTCTTTGTGGTGTGTTGCCACCAAGGAGTGTGATGGGTGAACTGTGCTGTGTATGTCGCTGGCTTCGCTCCATCCAACAGATTACGGTTGAAAACAACATTGTTGGGGTCCTCCCTCCCCCACAGAACAGCAAGAGCTGACCATAACAGACAAACACACATATCGTGAAGTACATACACACGCATGCATACACTTAGAGGATGATTGACATGCAGCTCTTGGCTTGAGCAAAGCTTTAATCCCACTGCTTTCACAGATGGACTCCCTCTTCCCTCTTTTGTCTAATGTCACCAGCATGTTATACATTTACACACACACACTGTACAGCGCTGTGTACTTTTGTTTACTGGAGAGTGGGGAGCTGCAGTGTGGATTCTAATCCCCTCTGTAACCTGCCCTCCCTTTAGCGGCCACCCCTGCTGCCATACACACACACACACACACACACACACACACACACACACACACACACACACATACACACAAACATGCGTAAAAGCACACAGGCATCATTTAAAAAAAAAAAAACACAAAAAACAAAGGAGGTCAGTGTCAGCAGAGGAATCAGGCAGCTGGGTCCTGTGAGGCGAGCGTTAATCCTCATTTTCAAGGCCCAGAGATAAAAAGAAGCCTTGCGGATGAAATGTTTCAAGAGGCACATCTTCATGCACCCGTCCACTGCCCCACCAAGCCTGCTTTTACAGTTCTTTCTCTACTCTGTCTTCATTGATTGCAACAGTGTATTATTAGCATGAATTAGGAGGGGAGCGATTAGATGCCTCCCCCCGTCGCTAATCATATTCTCCTCCTGCAAAGGCTTTGATTTGCGTGTAGATAACGCGTCAGCGATAATGGCGAAGAGCTGCCCTGGAGAAACGAGGCAGAGCGCGATAAGATACGGCGGGCCGATCCCCATCCAGACGCCACAAAAAACAAAGAGGAAAGTCATCACCCCCATGTGGTGGTTAATCTCCAGTCCAGAGATTAATGCAGTCACATTTTCATTGCAAGTGATTAGTGGGCTCCCAGAGGAAAGATGGTGGCCCCTCAGTGGAACTTGTGAAGTCGGTTGGCATCTTGGTTACAAACGTCACGCTTGGCTGTGACACCTGTTGGTTTGGTCTTAGTTATTGTTGCCGTTTTGGATTGTTTCTCATTCTTTTCTTGTTTCTAGCTTCCTACTGCTCTTTTGTTTTTTGTCTCTCGCAGACATTGGCCCTGATGGGCGCAGCGGCATTCCATCAGCAATTCCTTTTTTAATCACCTCAGCTGCTGCAGGAGGGTGCTGGATTATTCCCCAATTGTGGATGTCACTCTGCAGCTTCTTTGTCTCCCAAGACTCCTAGGCCTTGTCCACACGGGAACGTTCCTGGGATTTTATTTTTTTTGGTGGTTTGAATAAAATTAGCGTCCACACTGTGCCGGATGAGTAAATAGTTGCATCCAGACGGGAATGGATCACTGGGTGAAGACCATGTCAAGGCACACCTACGTGTGGCGCTGGAAACAGACACGCAGACAAAACCACCAAACTATAGAAGAAGAAGGAACGCATGCGCATAAGTCCATTGTCTTCCGTTTTCCAAGGCTCATCTAGACTCACGACAAAGAGGAACTACTCCTACGAGTCATTTTGGAGAAAAAGACAAAACATCAGGAGAATGTCGACAGGGGTGAGTCGTGTCCGTCAAAATATTCACGTATTATGTTGGTTTGTCGTCAAAGCTCACTTCTGGTCACGTGATGGCGACGGATCAGTGATGTCATTGTTTCTGAAAAAGCGGTTCGGCCATCTTTGCAAAAACGACACCCCGGCGTTTTCAGATTTCCCCACTCTGGAAGCCGTTTTCAAAAATACCTTTTCATGGTGCCCAGAATGACATTTCCGAGTGGATGAGAGGCTGAAACAATAAAATGCTTTAGTTTCCTAGTTAGCTATCCTGTTAGCTACTAGTCTTTTGCTATTTTTGTTCTCCTTTTTGCCCACCTTCCTGCTAGCCCAGTAGCCCGCCTGACTTACAGGTTGCCCTCGTTGGTCCGTATCAAGAGTATTGCTGTTTAGCAAGTATTCGGTCTATCGCTGTAATCTTTTATTTAATCCATTTTCTATGCTGGAGCCTATCCCAGCTGACTTTGGGCGTGAAGCGGGGTACACCCTGGACTGGTTGTCAGTCTCGTTAATTATTTCAACTGTGAAATAAGTAACTGAGTCAAAAATGTATTCTATTTGGAGTGAATACAAGCAATTGCAATGCCAGCGCTGGAGAGAGTGGTCAGCCACCCAGCTAAAGTCTAGCGAGGTCCAAGCGTGCTCTGTGCCTCCTTCTTTTATGACTTCTGTCAAAGACGTGGTTCAGTGGGTGTAATATTAGTTTAAACTGGTCCCAGTCAGTCTTAGCCGGATAGCTAAACGCTCCTCAGACAAAAACAGAGAGAGGGCTTATCTAGAAACTAACTGTATGTGTTTCATGTCTCTGTGGTAGATTAGCATAAGTATGTGTATGTTGCAGGACGCTAAAACACACTGGAAAATATTCCATTCCTAAAACAAGTTAGCTTGATCTAAAACCCCAATGAAAGGAGTCCCAAAATGTAATCATGGATGTGCGCTGCCGACACCGACTTCTATGCTAATGGGGTCCTTTCAGACTTATTGTTGGATTAATGGCAGTGATTAGTATTCAGAAAGGCTCAGTGGGGGGGAAGCCTGACATCGATAAATGACACGTGACCCTTGACCCTGACGGCTGGGGTTATTGAAAAGTTGCCCTCTGTTTTTTATCAGACTCTCCCCAGGCGTCTCTGGTTCCTGAATTGAATCGAATAGCGCACAATCAAAAGTCTTGGGGGGGGGCGCTCCTATGGGGCTAAGCCAGAGATGCTGAATCACATTACAAACACGATACGCCAGATGTAGAACTTGATACAATTGTAGGTACACCTGTGCAGGCTAATGAGGGTAAGGTATGCTAAATCATTTTAAAAACACTATAAATGATCAGTTGGGGAAATAATTGTGTTAATATAAGCAGCACAGTGGTACGCCAGCTAAGAAATACTCTGGTAGCAGGGACAACAAGGCTGCTATATTAGCTCAAAGATGTAGCCATACAGGCAAAAAGAGGTGATGACGCAACTCTCCACTGATGCATTTCACTTCAGAGCACTTTTAAGCCATAAAAAACGGCCACAAGGTGGCAGAAGTGCATTTGATAAGAGCTCGGCAGAGATCGCGTCGACGGAAAAACACACATGACAGGAAGGAGGAAGTGGGAGAGCGTGGAGGAGTGTAGCGTGCAGAAGGTTACACGTTGTAGGGAAATTTTAGTGCATGCACACGCACCCACAGGCGTGCACACACTTGCACACACATAGTTCAGGTCCAAATGTGAAAAATTGTTCATGGTGTTATATTTGTAAATAAATTATTTTGATGTAAAACAACCCTTTTTTTATGTGGTTTATGTTTGTACAGTTGTTTAGATATTTGAGGTGTCACAAAAGTATTTGTGTGAAAGTGAAACTAAAGATCATAAGATGTGCAGTAAGTAGTTATCCCTCGCCACTTTGTTTTTCAAATTTCCCGGCTTCACTCTATTATGGTGTTTCCAAAATATATAAATGAATAAATCATCGCTCTTTCATGGTTCAATATGGCGTATTATTAGTGAAAAAATATGCATATTTAAACAGATCTTACCTATTTTTTGTATAAATCAGGGGTGTCCAAAGTGTGGCCCGTGGCTTGTATTTTATTGGCCCGTGGCACAATGTAGAAATAAAATGGAAGAAATAAAAAACAGCAAAAATGAAGTGAAAAGGCATAATTTAAAGAGAAAAAGCTGAAATGCTGATACTAATAACATAAAGCGTTGTCTCTAAATAAACCCCTTGAACGTGCATCTGTCTTTATTTTTATTTTTTTACCTTTTTTGTAAAAAGAAAAAAAAATATATACCTGTATATATATGAGATATATATTGCAGTATAAAGATCAAAGTGCCCCCCCCCCAATCCTTTGACATTTCAGTATGCAGCTCTTGGTGCAAAAAGGACAGCAAGGATCTCTCCCAACATGTTAGTGTATATTATGTCTTATTTATGTCTTAAATGGCTTATTTTCTCTTATTGTGTCTACTATATTGGGTAATAAGAGCGTAAAGGTGACTGTAGGGGTGTTAGTTCGTGTCTAGAGGGCTCTAACAATGTTGAAAACCATATTTGAAAGGTCGTAAACAGGTAAGGACAAACAAGTAAGGAATCTTACTTCACGGAAATTCACTTATCACGCTGGATCCGGGGGTCGCATGGTGGCCTAGTGGTTAGCATGTTGGCCACTCTGTTGGTCATGGTCTGTATGGAGTTTGCATGTTCTCCCCATGCGTGCGTGGGTTTTTTCCAGGTCCTACGGTTTCCTTCCACGTTCCAAAAACATGCATGTTAGCTTAATAGGTGACTCTAAATTGTCCATAGGTATGAATGTGAGTGTGAATGGTTGTTTGTCTATATGTGCCCTGCCATTGGCTGGTGACCAGTCCAGGGTGTAGCCCGCCTCTGGCCCATAGTCAGCTGGGATAGGCTCCAGCATACCCGCGACGCTAGTGAGGATAAGCGGCATAGAAGATGGATGGATTGACGTCGGGTCAGCAACCAATTAACCACGATAAATGAGGGATTACTGTATCCCACAAAAGTACAAACAAAACAAAACTTTATAGTAGTCAGCGTACAGCTTGTATAAGAGTAAAATAAATCCCCCTTATTTGCAGGGGATGCCTTTTCAGGCCACTGCGAATGGCAGAAAAAAGGAACTAAATTGAGACAACCATAAAAATGTTCATTTTGACACTCCAACACAAACCAATAGCAAAAATAACACAGTAAGTAACACATGTGGACTATGGGTATCAAAATAAATGCTTACATACTAATATACAGTCACCCCTCGTTTATCACACTACCACCACCATATTTTACTGTTGGTATGATGTTATTTTTCTGAAATGCAGTGTTACTTTACAGCTATGCTGTAATGGTACACACACCTTCCAAAAAGTTCAACTTTTGCCTCGTCAGACTGCAGAGTATTTTCCCAAATGTCTTGGGGATCATCAAGATGTTTTCTGGCAAAATTGAGACGAGCCTTAATGTTCTTTTAGTTCAGCAGTGGTTTTGGTCTTGGAACTCTCAATGGTGGTCACGTCATGGTCTGCATGAGTGATGCCAGCACTGGGGAGCTGTGGTTCAATGAGGGAAACATGAATTCCAACATGTACTGGAGTACCCAGAGTTAACCCACACAAACATGGGAGAACATGTATTGAATGCTTCACACAGAGAGGTCCCAGCCAACATTCATGCTAAGCACATGCACCACGGTGCTGCCTGTTACACGCTTATACCTAAAGGCGACTATACTATGGACTCGTGGCAAATCAATCACAGGGTGATTGGGAATGGGGAATTTTGTGGGAATCGGGCCCACACCAGCTGCATAAGAGTCACCAATGCAAATACAGCACACAACCAATTGCGTGTTCTCCTGAACCCATAATTTTGTTATTGATATAAGCAGCTTTCCACTTTGAAGGAAATGCCAGCCTCGCTTATTATTTATACACTCATTTTGCCAGTGATTTATCTTCCCTATACCTCACAAACAGCTGTCATGAATTGAACAGGTGCTAAATAAGTTATGAATAAAGCCAAAATGCTGGAGGACAGAAAAGTGGATTTGCAACAGGATGTTACTTTGTTTTGCTTTACTACAGTCTGCTTTTCTGCAGCTGGTCTGTGCCAGCATTGTGGCTTGTCTGAAAGCCACAACAGCAGCTCATTAATCGCACAGTCACAGCAGCTGTCTTGTCAAGGTCACAGAAGTTTGGAGAAAATGATACACATAAAACTTCCTGACATACTACCCTTCAAAACCAGTGAAGGTGTAAAAATAAGACCAGGCATGTGAAAAAAGGCAGTGGTGTTGCCTATGAGCTGTGCTGAAAAGGCTTTGGAAGGCATTAGATCCTCAAAGTTGCATAATCAGCAGACCGGGTTGCCCATTGCGTTGATCATGAACTACCCGTCTATTGCGCAGGTAGGGTGGGTTGATCGCGTGTGTCACACACACATCATAAACATCAGCTGATATTAAACGCCCCTCCTGATTCGATCTTCAGTCTCCGCGCCAATGTGACTGGTGAACCGATGATAAAGCCATTTCTAAAGCTTTGGGTCTCCAGCGAACCACAGTGAGAGCCATTATCCATAAATGGCGAAAACATGGAACAGTGGTGAACCTTCCCAGGACCAAAATGACCCCAAGAGCGCAGCAACGACTCATCCAAGAGGTCACAAAAGACCCCACAACAACATCAAAAGACTGCTTCACTTGCCTCGGTTAAGGTCAGTGTTCATGACTCCATCATAAGAAAGACACTGGACATGGCAGAGTTCCAAGACAAAAAAACACTGCTGAACAAAAAGAACATTAAGGCTCATTGCAATTTTGCCAGAAAACATCTTGATGATCCCCAAGACCTTAGGGAAAATACTCTGTGGTCTGTCGAGACAAAAGTTGAACTTTTTGGAAAGTGTGTGTCTCATTACAACTGGTATAAAAAGTATTGCCACATTTCAGAAAATGAAGATCATGCTAACAGTAAACTATGGTGGTGGTAGTGCGATGGTCTGGGGCTGTTTTGCTGCTTCAGGACCTGGAAGACGTTGATGTGATAAATGGAACCGTGAATTCTCAGGGCCGTGTAGGTTTGGATTTTTTTTCCCCCTTAATAATAAAAAGTTTCATTTAAAAACTGCATTTTTTCTTCAGTCGTGTTGTCATTGACTAATATCTAAATTTGTTTGATGATCTGATCATAGCTCGCAAGCTGAAAAAGTGTGAGCACGCCTGCAGTAGAAAAATGGTTACTAATTTTGGTTGATGTCGGCCATGTTTTTAAACCATTCTAACTCAATTTTTACAGACATGTGTTTGACAGTCCTCTAAAAGGTGTGTCCCAAATTTGTCGGTGATTTGATTTGATGTACGGGGTTACTTTCACCTAATTTTGACTGTGAATATATTGAGTTCCATTGACCTGATCTTCCAATGGACAGAATGGGAAGACGCAGCAAGGAATATACAGTACAGTACGCTTGAATCCCGTGCGGAAAGCATCAGGAGTAATTAGCTTCTGACATTTCATGCGAAGAACAGGAAGCAGATGGACAATGACAGGTGCCAGTTTGCATTTTGGGTGGGATGAACTCAATCCATCTGCTGAATTTGCACTTTTAATTAGGAGCATCAACACGCCACGCGGGCACGTATCTTTACTGGATCACTATGAATACCTAGATACTCTATTTATAGCCAGCGTGTTATATATTTGACCTAAACTGCCAAAAAGACTCGTGATATAACCATTTTTAAAAAATCTAATAATCATTCAGAGTGCTTGAGAACGTGGGAAACAAAACAAATCTCTCTTAGAGTACATGGTGGTTTTTTTTAGCGATTGTACGTCACAACACAGCGACAGTAAAACTTTACGGGCAAACTACTCAGCAAGCATTCATTCTGCTGGTGAATGTAACATGCATGAGTTTCATACCAACAAGTATGCATGCAGAGGTAAATAAAGCTGCTGGGTGCTGCATGACCATTCATGATACTTCAAGTGCAGCTGCTGCCACCTTGAGGAATTACTAAAAGTTTCATTAGGAGTTGCCTACAGCCACAGCTGCCTTTTTTTTTTTTTTTTTAGCTAGACCCTAGCAGTTATTTGATTTAGTCGACCACGCACCCAGTGAGTATAGGAGACTTGGTGCTTCACTGAACACATGCGCTATTCGGATTGCTTACGGCAAGGGTGTCCAAACGTTTTCCAACGTGGGCCACAAACTGAAAAATTAAAGGATGCGGGGGCCAGGTTTACATTTCTGTCATGCAACCCATGAACTGCAGATATGCGGAGACATGTTTTATATTTAAAGACAAAACGGCCTGCATCTCAGTTTTTTGTTATCGGCGACAAAGGGTATTATTTATATGAATGAAGCTTTTCTCCGTACGATTTTGCTCATGTTTTTTCCTTTTTCGCTGTATTATTTTATTTTTTTTACAAATATCTCAACTTTCTTTTTCGTACATTTTTTTCCTCTATATTATGTCTTTATACTCAGAATATTTTGACTTTATTATCGCAATATTATAACTTTAATCCAAACAAAATTTCTTAAAATGGACTTTAATATTTCAACTCTATGCTATTGTTCTCGTAATATTATGACTTTATTCTCCTAATATCTTTATTTGGGTAAAATTACTGCTTTTTTCACATTTTTTTAAATGTTATTGTATTTTGACAATGTGCTGCGGGGCAATAAAAAAAAGCTGCGGGCCGTTTAGGGACACCCCTGATGTGTGGTATACAGTGGATCCCCACACATTCCCAATTCAGCATTCACAGCCCCATAAATTTGCTGATTTTTTTTTCTCCAAAAATAGGCATTTTTTTCTACAGCAAACACTTGCCATAAGTTGGTAATAATTTATAAATACGTGATAATACAGGTAAAATGTACAGCATACGCGTACCAATGTTAGAAAGCTCACAATTTTTACACGTTTTTGTCTTTACGCTTCACCTGTAATGTTTTTCGACGGCCCTTGACCGCACCATAGCTACATGCTTACACCGTGACTCCGACTCTAACTGCTATTCAATCATCCTACATGAATTAGTGGCGAGTACCTTTACATTTTATACTTTAAGTGTGTTCAGTCAATGTGTGAGGCATATTTAGGGCTTAAACCTGGACTGAGTTGCCAGTGAACAATGGCAATTGAAGAGAGAAGCGGAGGGCTCCGCAGCTGAATCGAATCTAATTATTACAACATTCCCTTTTATTCTAAATGTTGATCCGAAATTGGAGGAGAACGTCAACGTAAAGCTAGCAGGAGGGTTTGCAGGGGGCGTGTGTTAAAAATAGACATTTAGACAAAAAAAAAAAAATATATATATATATATTTTTTTTTGCCATTCGCTGTTAGGCTGGGAACGTAACTCCCGCAAAAAGCGGGATCGACTATACACCAACAAAGCGCATAAATCAATCATGCATTCAATGCACAGCCTCCCGACAGAAGAGCAGTTTCAGTGGCCGATTACTATCACTGTCCTGCTCCATGGATAGAATGAGCAGATCATTCCTCCCCCACGCCATGTGACTTTTCAACACAACAGAGGGGGAGCGGTAAAAACACACACAGGACGTTGGTATGAATGTGAGCGTGAATGGTTGTTTGTCTATATGTGCCCTCCCATTGGCTGGCCACCAGTCCAGGGTGTACCCCGCCTCTCGCCCAAAGTTAGCTGGGATAGGCTCCAGCATACCCCCGCATCCCTAATGAGGATAAGCGGGAGAGAAAATGGATGGATGGATGAAATTGAAGTGATCTGTTATGTATTTATTACTTTCATTCTATTTTCGTACTTTTCTTCACTCTCCTATTTGGCTTGGTTTGTTTTATTTTTAAGTGATTACGTTTGTTAATTGAATTTCTCTTGGCGATAAATAAAGTATCTCTCTTTATCTTTATCTAAAAGATGCTTTGAATGAGGTCCAGCAAGACAAGCGGTTGATGGCACATGTGCGTATTGATGGCCTGGCATGCGTATCATCGCCAGTGTACGCCAACTCAGTGGCATAGAAGGCGGAAGCACGGAATATGTTCTAAAATGTGACCAAAGCATCACCACAGCATGTCCTCCGTGTTTGAGGAGTGTTGTGGTTAGCCTTTTCTTCTGCAAACACAAAAAAGAGAAATGACATTTTCTTACAATTTCTTACAACCAGATTTCCTCTCTTTTGATGAAATAATGAAGAGATAGTCATGTGTAAGAAAAACATCCCCACTGTAACATAAAAGCGCTCCGCAGAAACATTTTTTTGCTCATTATTACTGGAGAGCGCAACCAAGGTCCTGCATTGATGAAATAGAGTATTTTAGGGATTTCTGCTAGTACTACGAAGTCATTTGTCCACTCTGTATCTGCGGCGGCAGAATTTCATCCTTCACTTTCACATTCAAACATCTCCATCAGGCTACCATGGAAACGCACGGTACCTCGCTCATGTCGGATGTGACAAAGAGGCTCTTTATTTTGGTGAGAACACACACGTACACATACAGTGCACTCTGATTCCACCCACATGCCACAGTGATAAAATTGTCCCAATGGCACAGATAATGTGACAGGATGTGATTTATGGTGTCAGGAAGGGATGGAAAAGGGTAATTGAGGGGTAAGTGGAGGAGACAAAGTTTGCAAGTGTCAGCGTAACTTTTTCCGCCATCAAAAGACGATGATGAATATATTCACGGGTGGGCGATGCTGCCAAGTCAAGGACAACCAGCATGTAATTACCCAATAAATTTGGGAAGCGATTAATTCTAAATTCAAGCTATTTAATTAAAATATGCAAATACTCAGCCGTAACATGTGACTCATAATGTAGCAGGGAGGGGACAAAGTTTGAGGGACATTTTGTCACTTCGTATGAACGTCCCACAAAAGAGCCTCACATCAATCAACAATGAGGATTTTTTTTTTTCTTTCCAAGCCGCAATCCAAGTACGGTCACATCATCTTGTTTGATGTATGATCCGGCTATCGCCAACATTTTGCCTTGGTTTTCATGCACGGTCTTGCTTTTTGTACAGTAAGTTAGTCCGTTTGCCCACAGTATTACTCCGTGAAATCAGGTGCCCAAAAAACCCCCCCATACACGTTGCTGACTGACTGTTTGTTAATTTTTTAATTGAGTGTGACTAGTAAATAACCCGCCATGAGGCCAAAGAACATTGCCAGTGCCAACAATTTGATAAAGGAGGTGAAAAACACTGTAGGAGCCATTTATGTTGCTTTTGGGTTTAGTTCACCTGGTTTGTGTAAGGGTAATTGTGGAGTGTTATAATTGGTTGACCACCGGTGGCGGTATGGAGGTTGCATATATAGGTGCAGATGTGACGGTGCATGAAAGGAGGGTGACGGGAGGCCACACGGTTTTTACCGCTCACACGTACATCATTGTCCCACTTTTCCACCCTCCATATAGTCAACCAGCCATAACATTTAGCATCTTGGACATGTAATTCATCATTTTATTCCTTTTATACAATAAACGCAATATTAATTCCGACGTAAGCATCCGTCTGGACATTGCATTCTTGCAGCGCGTTAT
This sequence comes from Dunckerocampus dactyliophorus, assembly GCF_027744805.1. Lineage (NCBI taxonomy): Eukaryota > Metazoa > Chordata > Actinopteri > Syngnathiformes > Syngnathidae > Dunckerocampus > Dunckerocampus dactyliophorus. Next base: position 5,585,483 of record NC_072820.1, read on the forward strand.
TACCTGAATTCCCCACACCCAGAAGCGACTAGGATGAGACGTAACTGTCGCTACAAACACTATTGAATTCCATCTCGCCAGGATATCCGAAAAGTCTGCATCAACAGTAAGTTCCATCGTCATTTTTCATTATTTCACAATTTTTTGCATGTAAAAATATAATTAATTCTCTTTCAAATGCATTTTTTTGTTCATATTTTTGAGTGTAATCACAAAAAACGCTCGGCGTACAGCGGCAAATCCTGCATGTCTGCTGTGTGATGTAGGGTTGCCAACGAAACGACGTTGAGCTTGACACAGGCGACGGCAATGGAGGGTGCCGTGTTTGATCACTCCCTTACCAAACCTGTTGGTAAACAAATAAAGACAAAAAAAAAAGACAATTCGCGTAAACGTTTATTTTTTAATAATTACCTATCTGTCAGGGTCCTTTGGAATTGTCTAACACAGCTGCCCAATAGCGCTCCTAATAAATACATACAATTTTACCGCTAAACCATGTGATCGGTATCAGCCGATCTCAGTCAGTCTGAATCGGCAGCTTAAAACCCTGATCGGAGCTTCCCTAGTAAAACGTTAACTAGGAAGAAATGATATTCTTCCACAGTGTGGCTGAGCAGCACTGCAACAACTTCTCCAGCGGGTCTCGTGTTTACAGACCCAAATGACATTTCTAATCAAGCTATGGGACCGTGGAAGGCTGTAAAACGACGACCACCTGCACATGTTAACTCCCAAGCAACCTTTCTGAATCTGTGAGTCAGCGTTTGGGCCCCACCGAGCACGTCAGGCCCTCCAAGCAGACTTCCTGCATTAAATACCCAATCACTGCGGTAAAACAAGGATGGATACACACACACACACACACACACACACACACTACTTCTGTCTTCGTTGCACATCACTGATTTACTGAGCACATTTGGGTACAGCAGTGGTGACTCAAGCAAGCCGATTCCTTCAAAGCAAGAGAGGAGTTGGAGAGCCATTACACATATAATTGGATTTCATTTCAACCATGTGAGAAGAGGGAAACAAGACTTGTCACCACTCTGGAGAAAAGGGGAACTCAAAATACCATCATTGTATTTACTTCACTGCGTAGTTTGTTTGCATGTGTGTGTGTATGTGTCAGTGTGTGATTTTCAGCGGGTCGCGTGGGAGCGTATTGCACATTTCAAAGCATGAAATCCCAAGACGCATACACAAGTGTCAAATAAATCCAGAGAGAGGGAGGGAGGGAGAAATGGGTTTCCCTGATGCGCTTCAAGAGCGGCCACCAGAGAAGGACAACGTGATGAATATGTATGCAGCCTTTTGGAAATGTATCTTTCCTATTGTGTGTGGAGACTGTCATGCATGCGCTGCAGAAATGTCCATCTTCACACCAGCAGGCCCTGTTGTGGAAAACATTCCATTCTAACTAAGAAAGAGAATGCCAGAAATAAAGGCAGAACTTGAGCCTCTGCAAAGGGGTCAGACAACACACAGAGTGCACGGCGGTCTGCAGATGTCTGGCCAAGAGTGGTTTTCTGACTCCAACCCTTACACTCCGTTGCATGCAAATGAACGACATTATAAAGAAACAAATCACTCATCTGTGCCGGTTCGTCTGAGGAGAGAGCTTACATCAAAGAATGATACTTCCTCCGACTCTTAGGCGTCAGCGTATGCTTCCTGGACCCCCTACTAGCTTTTTTTGGGGCAGCATCTAAGACGGGTGGGGGGGGGCATCTATATATAGGGGGCATCAAGCAGAACGACATACTTGCTCACGGTGCAGTGAAACGAAAACACAACACATCCACAGCAAGTTAATGCATCACATAAAATCAACAACTAAGCGCTAAACATAACTCATAACTTAAAACTCTTATTTCCAAATGCCCGCAAGGCATGCTGGGTAGTCCAGCCGCAACAACAATATGAACTATGAACAATAGAAAACATCGGGTATGTTAACTCCTCCTTGTTTACTTCTCTGAAAACCTCAACATATTTCGCAATCTAGCAAAAATGCGACAAAATGTTGGGAGAAAGAGCACCACAGGCTACCCAGCATGCTCTGCGGTGGGAATATATGGGTGTTTTTTCAGCATGGGTATTGCACGCAGATATTTGTCGTGATTCCCACATACCGCAGTTGCTGGGTTACTTTGTGCGTCATGTGTGTTGACGTGTTGTGTTGTTTGGGTGGCCTTTTTTGTACAAGCTACAGATTGCGTCTGACTATTTTGGTGACTCAAGTGTCCCACAATCGCACTGCAAGTCATGTTGCCCGCTACACTCTCCATGTTAAAAGTTTAAAGAAAAGTCATTTGGAAATGCCCGGTGGGCCGGATCAAGACGCTTGGCGGGGCTGATGTTGCTTGCGGGCTGCAGTTTGCCCACCCCTGATCTAAGATGTAGCCTGATCAAATGAAGGTACCCTGGTCTGCCAATGTTTGTCACCCCCATGTTCCTGCTGAGAAGCCCATAAAGTTAAATCGAATGTGCTCAGATACAAGAATTCCAACTCTGCAAAAAGCTCTAAAAAGTGATTCATATAATAAAATAATGTGTTATACCTGTAAACTATACATTTTCCCACCACAACCCCAAACTGAGGCTACCTCAGATCAACACAAAGACTGAGAAAATGATAGAAAACTGCTGGATAAATGTTGGTTTTATCAGACATACTAGAGTCATTTTTTACCTCTGCTGGCTCTCATGAGTCTCCCGCATTAAAGAAAGTCTTTCAATGGGCCACTGTGCCACATAGTTATTGTTATCCGTCTTAAATGTTCTCTGATCTCCACACACGCTCTCTCTCACCAAGGCCAGCTGTTGGACCCACAAACGTGTGCCATTTAATTATAAAGAAGCCGCTCACTGCGCTCTAGGGGACATTAAGTACAGCAGAAATGTTACTGTAGTCGTGCCTGGATCTGTGCTTCGCTGCAATCCTGTCTCTAAACTGCTACCTTTATGGCTTGTTTTTTATTTTCATACTTCACTGTGTGTGGCGAGGCCGTCTTTAGACAGATGTGTGCTTTCCCAAATCACGTCCAATCATTTCAACTGTACGCAGACAAACAAAGGTTTTGTTCTAAGGGCCACTGCAAAGCCTTTAAATACTCGTGTCTAACAGATTGTTCATTCATTTTTGTCGTGCTTGTTGGTATAGAACAGGTGGCTGTGCCAATGTGTGCTGGTGAACCTCACCTCCTGAACCTTAAGAATCACGCCGGACATTGAGTTGATAGTCCAGGTTTTTAGCTTGACGGCTAGGGTTATCGACTCTCATTCTGCAGACGTTGGTTCGAGCCCATGGCAGGACACTGGGATGGCTGAACCAAGCAGGTTACAAATGGGCAGAGTTTACCCTGGACTGGTCTCCAGTCAATCACAGGGCACATACAGTATAGGCAAACAAACATTTCCACTTAGGGAGATTGACACGTAAATCGGTGCGGTGCAATGTGGACTCTGCATTGGTCCGTTGTGGTCAATTTACCGGTCGTTCCTACCTTCGCCTGTGGTCATGAGCTTTGGTGAGTGTCCGAAAGGACAAGACTGCTGGTACAAGAGGACGAAATGTTTTCTCTGTAGGGTGGCTGAGCTTTCCCTGAAAGATAAGGTGATCCAGAGTAGAACCACACCTCCGCATTGAGAGGAGCCAGATGAGGTGGCTGGAAAATCTTGTCAGGATGCCTCCGGGACGCCTCCCTGTGGAGGTTTTCAGGGCACGTCTGACCAGTAGGAGGCCTCGGGGAAGACCGGAGACTATGTCTCAACTGGGAATGCCTCGGAATTTGCCCACAAACCAACCTTGGATAAGTGGAAGAAGATAAATGGATGGATATTAACGCCTACGGACAATTTCGCACCCTTGGAGAAAACCCACACAAGCAAAGGGAGAACATGCAAACCCCATGCCAACAAAGATTCAAACCCTTGAGCTCCTGTTTGGGAGGCTGACATACTCACCACTAGGCCAACGTGCGCCCTCTTTTTAAAGCAATTGGAAAAATATTAAAAAACAACACATTGCTTGCACCTTTGGAGTAATGGATAAATATTGGCGATGTCCGATATTATCGGCCCACTGATAATATCGGCCTGGTATGGCATAAATATGTGATATCAGTATCAGATGTTTCCCCGATAATGAAAACCGATATTAAAAAAATGCTGTATAGATTTGACATTTTAATGTTCACACGGCCAGGATGACACCACAGTTAGTTCACATACAGCGTAAGCCCACCTCCTTTACGCTTTCCACACGCTCGTGTTCCTGGCCGCTCTGACTGTACTGAAGTTTATTAGCGCCTCACATTCGCCTCTGGGATGCTACCTCTTAGCCATTAAATTGGAAGGTCTTGACGTTCTTGCCAGCTGGTCGATCTTGCTCGGTACTGAATTTGTGCTTCCCATGATAATAGAAGGTACTTCAGGAGCTTCAGGACAAGATAAAAGGTACGTAGGCTATAACTTCACTTTAATATCTATCTGCAGATGAAATTTCATCAAAATCTGATGCAATTTGTATTGTGTGTGCGTGCTGCTGCACAGTGGCGGAGCTACGTGGCCATGGACACCCCACTGGCCATCTCGACATTTCAGGCATCAACTTATTGCCACCCCTACTGTATGTCAGTAATGGTCTCACCTTGGCCACCCCAATGAAAAGTTTCTGGCTCCGACACTGCTGCTGCACTAGCAGCGCTAGGCCAACATGAAAATGATGACACTTGATTTTCTTCCCTGGAATTTTTTGCTGATCAATATAAATGTAAATGGCTACTCTGTTGACTTTTCAAACAAATGTCACAGCCTAATGGCGAGTATTTCTCCGGTGTTTTACAATGTTGTTTACAGCCACGTCAAGAAGCTAATTGCTGATGCTGTATTCATTAGCTTCACAATCACGGAAGATATGTCATGTTACACATATCAGTATCGGCTGATATCGGTATCAAAAATTGAGAGTTGGACAATATCGGCATATCGGTTATCGGCCAAAAAGCCAATATCGGACATTCCTAATAAACATCCTGTTACAGATAGGACTTCTTGTTGAAAGACTCCAAAAAGCATTGGTGAAACACGAAAAATAGGTACAAAATTAACCCAAAAATGCAACAATAATCGTCTTTGTTACTAACTGGTACAGTGTAGTGGGAGATTTTATGTACATTTGAATGATTGTTTACAGGCTAAAAATGCATTTTCAAATGCGATTGTTGGAGTTGGAGTGTGGACGACAATCAGCGACGGCAGTAACAGTATTAAAAATAATAGCATTATTAATGCCATTGTTGTTTTTTAGTAACGTGTAATCGAATTACTATTTCAAAAGTTTTTTACTGTTTCAAAACTCATTACAACATGACCGACAGTGAAATGCGGCGCGTTATGATTGTAGCGTCCCGACAAAGTCACACACAGTCTGACGCTCTGTTTTAACTTTATTCTGACCTCAACACGGCAAAGTTGCACTTGAAAATGCTTAATTTAGGAACAAAAAACCCCCGTAACATTAGCTTAAATATGCATATGTTTTGACTAATAATAGGCCGCATTCAACCACGGAACAGCATGATGTATTATTTCACATACTTTTGAAAAACCCGTGATAGAGTGAAGCTGCGGAATGCGAACCACAAAGAGGCGAAGGACGACAGTAAATACTTTTTTAAAGTACAGTCATTCGTCCAACGCTGACGACAGGGCAAAAAGGAAAACAGAAGTAACATTTAGTCAGATCTCATACGGCTGTGATCAATGATGAGTTGTATTTACCGGCCGCAGGGCAGACGAGTGTGTGCGTAGGTTTTCTCTGGCCTCCTCTGTCGTCCGACATCCCAAAAATATGCATGTTAGGTTAATTGGCGACTCCAAATTGCCCATCGGCCCACAGAAAATGGATAGGTATCCAACCTTTTAGGGGCATATGATTTAAGTGAGCTCAGCAAAATGTTAGTTGAGGCCAGGCAGAAGCGTATTTGATTTTCCCTCCCGTGACATCGAAATGTTTGAGGTATCCCCCGCCTCACCCAGCCTTGGCAGGTACACCTCCATGGACATCTCTGCCTCTTCACACTCATGTCCACACACACACAGACAGACAGACAGATGTGCGCAGCTGCCACACACCTCCCAGTGTCTCGCTGACATATATATTTAACCACCCACACGCACTTTACACGACACGGGCGCGTGCGAGAGGCACAGTGCGGCGCGCTGACGTGTGGGCAGGCTTTCCATCTCACAGACCCACGCGTGACGACCTGTCTGGAGACATTCACGTGACATTTGGTGGGTGTTTACGTGGTGCGCGGGCCAGATTGTAGGCCTCGATCCGCACTGGGGTGTAGGTTCACCAAGATGGAGGCACGTTTGGATAGAGACACACACAGAAAAGCTGCTGCAACCTCTTGTTTAGAGAGGCAGAATATGAAGTTGAACATTATACAAATATGATAATAAGACTCCTCTCTTCTGATATTTTCAGGCTCTGACCCAGTTTTGATTTATGCCACCTGGGGCGTTACTGTGATACGCTGCTTCACGGAAGAGCTCTAAATCCTAATAATTACACCGGCAGCAAGCTGGTGGTGTTTCATGCTGGGTAGCTGTTTGGTGGAGCAAGAACTGAAAACAACAGCAATCATCCAGATTGAGAGCGGCGCCACACGTGTGCTTGGCGAGGAGGAGGAGCCACAGCGTCTACTAAAAGGTATGTGGGTGACAAAAATGGAAAAAGGAGCCAGATGGGAGTTTAAATATTCTGCTCAGTGTCGTTCTTCATCAGGTAGTGCAGCCATAACCCGGCTGGTGAAGAATGCGGCAGATGTGCGACGGGCGTGGGAGAAGAAATCAAATGTCAGTCGCTAATGGCGGCATGTTGTATTAATCACAGTCAAGGGGCCTCCTTAAGACGCCAACATCCTTCGGGGTGGGGGTGTCATAGAAAATAATGCAGCAAAGAGACCCACGTTGCAATGCAGCATGAAAAATGCCCTCCATCTGCAGTGACTCAGCCAGTGAATCCAAGGTAAAGAGGAATATGTTTACCCGCTCTCGTCTCTGGTCTGTCTCTCCGTCTCGCTCTCCACACACGCTTCAGTTCATGGACTCATCTGCTTGCGCACGCATGTACGCGCACTGTGGAGAAAGTACAGGAAAGGAGACAGCGAGGGAGACACTTGCTTTAGCGCGTTATGAAGGCCTGCTTGCATTCATCAGGTCCTGTGCGCATACTGTTCCGCTCATTATCCAGCAATGCAGAGTTCATACATGCGCCGCTGTCTTCCCTCGTCTCAATAAAGCGGCAGATGCGGCTGTATCGCGCCCCTTCCCTCTCCACCACTTGGCTAATCTGTTAATTCCACATTCCCGGGGCGAGACAAACAATAAGGACGGTGGGCCCCCAGTGATCAGATCCACAAAATGAGAGTACCTATTGTAGCTGGTCTTTCTCATGTAAATACTGCATGCAGTGTCGACGGCAATCGCTACGCAGTGCTGTCCTACATAGACGCTCGAGTGCAGCGCGTCACCATTAAACTTCAAAACATATTTATGCGTGAGCGAGCACGCACACACGCACATTCATACTTAGTGGACCATAGCGGGGCAGAAGCAAGCACATGAATAAACAAGTGTGAACTCTCATTTATAATAGGGAATCTACAATGAGGACTACGGCAAGTGTTTGCCACTTGGGAAGCTCTTTTGTTATGTAATGGTGGTCCCAAAGTGTTTGTGTGACATAATATGAATTATTTGAGCACACGGCTGCAGCACCCGTTCAGATATTTGACCTGAAGTCCCATGACAAATTGCGTATGAGGTTCATGGCTGGTCAGGCTCCTTTTGGAGAGAATGCTTTTTTCAATGCTTTAATCTTTTGCTTTCAAATACGTCTTAGTCCCATCTACGTGTTTATTAACTGAAACACTTTGTTGTCTTACCTTTCATCTTTATATGAAGTACATGCACCCTATGCTTCTCCAGGAAAAGCTCGGATGCTTTGTTGTAAAACTCTGATCAACTTCTGGTGAGCTTGGATACGTGATCCTCCGTCTTGACTTGACATTTGACTTGCTGCTCTCCAGCTGATGCTGCTGCTGTCAAAAAAAAAAGCTGTTATTTTCTCTCTATGGAAGGACGGCAGTGACAAGCGCCACCCAGCTCAAGCCTCTTCAGGATGAGTTGGAGTACTGCAGTGCCTCCGCGTGCAACATTTCTGTGTATTTTATTGTGTGATTAGCAAGAATGATATCACACTTAGAAGGTCATGGTGTAGAGTAATCCCCCGTTTATCACGGATACTTGGTTCCAGACCCGACCGTGATAAGTGAACTTCCACAAAGTAGGATTCCATCCATCCATCCATCCATCCATTTTCTATACGGCTTCTTCCTCATTAGGGTCGCGGGGGCATGCTGGAGCCTATCCCAGCTGACTTCGGGCGACAGGCGGGGTACACCCTGGACTTGTCGCCAGCCAATCGCAGGGCACATATAGACGAACAACCATTCACACTCACATTCATACATATGGGCAATTTAGAGTCACCAATTAACCTCACCTGCATGTTTTTGGAATGTGGGAGGAAGCCGGAGTACCCGGAGAAAACCCACGCGCACACGAGGAGAACATGCAAACTCCACACAGAAATGCCCAGGGGAGAATCGAACCCAAGCTGTTACTGTGTTGGCCAACGTGCTAACCACTAGACCACCGTGCGGCCCCGAAGTAGGATTCCTTCTTTATAAATGGAATATTTTCATAGTTAGAGCATAGAAAACAGGTTTACGACGTTCTAAATAAAGGTTTCAGCGTTATTAGAGCCCTCTAGACATGAAATAACACCCCAATAGTCACTTTTACACATCCAATATATATAACATACTAGAAAATAAGACATATTTGACATAAAAAAGACATAACATAGACTCACACGTTAGCACTAACAGCGTACTTACGTATATATTTATATTTTCGTTCATTTAGCCATGCTTAATTTATGCCAAGGATACTTCAAATTGGATTAAATATAATAATCAAATTAATTTATTTTGAAAAAACGCGATAGAGTGGAGCGGCAAAATTCAAACGGCGTATTGGCAAGAGACGACTCCATAATAAATGTTTCTGCGGCATTATATCATTGGCCACATGCTGACGGTGTTAAAAACAATCGTACGGAAAATACATTTATAATACAGTTCAATGGACAAATATTAATATTTATTTTATGTTATCATTATTTGTTACGGGCTACAGCATACAAAAAGAGGACGTTAATGACTTTAATGTCATTATCACGATACTGAAAAGGTGCTACTTGGCACGAGGAGCTCGAAGCTATCAGTTTGTTCATCTTGTTGAAAAATGACAGCGTAATAGGAAAGGCTTTTAACGTGTAAGAACTCACTACAATTAAACATAGTCTTTTTTTTAACTCACTATGGTTAAACGAACTACTGTCACTCTGCATGCTCTTTCTCAACATTGTTGACGCATTCATCCAGCACGCCGCACATCTTCCGCCCACTTGCTCTAGTACAGCGCAGCTGCAGCCTCTCCTCTTTCCTCCAACAATGACTAACCAATCTATTCAACATTAAAACTTGAGGTCGAGTCCTTGCCTGTGAATGACTACTTGACTTGATTAGAAACTTGGGAAAAAGGTACATAATGGCCGCAGTGTCCCAGGGCATTGAAGCTACAATAGATTCCCTTTTAAAGACTTTATGCAATAAAAGGCAATACATCCATTAGGAAAATTAAGAAATGTCTATCGGCTCATGCCAAGGAAAGTAACATAGTTCATGTTTTTATCCCTGGTGTCCTTAAATGGATACATTTATGAAGGAGTCATTCCGTCACTAAGTCAATTACATTTTTGGGAAAGCAACAAGCAACAAAAACGAATTACTTTTTCAAAGTAATTTTCTCAATAATGTACATAAATCTGAAAATGTGGGATTAAGTAAATGATGACCTTGCGTTGACCTTTTAAACCCTTGCAGACACAGAAATAAATCCACAGACATTAACCACTCACACATAAAAATAGTTTCTGCTGTGGCTTCCCTCTGCCCGCTGCTATGCAGATGAGCTCTCTCCCTCGTTAACCCCGACCAATGGGAGATGGCCGCACACAGCTGTGCAGCCGACATGCCACTGGCACCGAGGCAGCACATTTTCACATGCTTGGACACATGCTTGCTGCGTGCACAGCATACGCACAAACACAGCTGCACATGTACCCACGTCCCACCTCTGCTTGGAGCGTGTGTAGGTGTGTGTGTGTGTGTGTGCGTGTGTGTGTGTGTGTGCAGTAAAGCCATAAAAGCAAGCAGGTGATTTTGGAAGCAGTGTTGTTATTTGAGGCATTCAATGGCATTTTGTTTAAATTGATATCGCTACAATGTGCTTCATCTCGTAGGGATGCATCACCACTAGCCTCCTATTTTAAGTAACCATAGCAACTACTTGGGGGGCTACTAGGGTGGCTTTGAGGGGAGGCAGGTCAAGGGGTTGAATGCTGTTCGGTGGAGAAATCAAATCTGCTCTTTGCGTAGACAGCAGCATGAAGATTGATGTCCAGCAGGAGGGGAATGTGCGAGGCCACTTCCTTTGGGGTTTCGGGTTGCTCTGACCCGGGCAGAAATCTGCTGGCCGTGCCCACTGTGACGGAGCTTCTATCTGACTGACGCAGAAACGGGGATCAGGGCGCTGCTTCCTGTGAATATCTTGAAACATCAGAGGACGTCCCTTCTGAAAGGTCGGATTTATTCCAGCCTACTTTCTTTCAATCACTTTGCAGTCTGGTTGGTGATTTGTCTCTTTTTTTTTTTTTTTTTGAAGCGAGCCCACAGGTGGTCGCTTATTTCACTGTCGCCATGGCAACTGCCCACCGAAAGCCAAGAGTGTTTGATAGACAAGGGAAAAAAGCCCTTCACTTACCTTTAGAGGAGCAGCTCCTTGGATGATGGCTGGCGTGGGTGTTTTCTCGCTTGCTTGCTAAGTGTGTCTGGGCTCTCACTCATTAAAAACAACCAGAACAAAACGGACACTGCACCCGGGGCCCCTCCGCCAGCCCAGGTTGTGCCACATTTCCCCCTCAAGGCGAGTCCACAGATGGACTAAGCCACGAGGGGCTGAGTTGGAGGGAACCGGGTACAATCTTGGCACGGGGAGAACGAGCCATCTGCCTGTCAGAACTGCTCTGTTTCAGACCCCTGCTTTGGCTCTTGTGTTCCCGCCACAGATGGACAGCCTTCCCAAAGGTGTTAGTCATGACGGGGCCGCCACGCAGTGACACACCAACGGCCGTGTAGTGATCATTACGGCAGAGGATGGAGTGAGACCGCTGAATAAATCTGCTGGGTATTTGCACAGGTTGAAAGGGGTTTAGAAGGCGAGCGTGGATCTGATATTTGCACACAACATTAAGTAAACGCTCTGTGGGTACCAGATATTAAATGTTTCAGCCTACAAGCCCTAATTCTACAAAGACTTCACTTTCTCTTACCCTTTTGTCCTTTGTCTCACTCCTAGACCCCTGTGCAATTTTTCTCACTTCTCCCTCTGGTGTATTCCCACACAAACGGACATGTTTGAACACACGCACTTTCATTTTCTCACCTAGACCTACTCCGGCCGCCTACTGCCTTTCCCTCCATCGCAGACTCTTTTTGACCTCTCGGCGGCAGCCAGTCACTAATCTGTTGGGATGCAGCGCAGCATATCTGCCGGGGGTTTCTGGAAGTGGATTTGTAAGAGAAACACCAGTAAGCTTCTCTCCCCCTCCTGTCTTAATGGCAGATTAGAGCATTAAGTCGACAAACACTACTGTGGAGGAAGGAACAGCAGAGAGGTGGAGCACCGCGCTGCTCAGAGAAAAAACAACATGTCACAAATAACATAAGTTGATGTATCGCCACACTGTATTGCATTTTTGTTTCCACCGAGTGCCACAGTGAAAAATGAAAGGATGCAGGGGTCACTTTGATATTTTGCAAAGCAGCACATGTAGATATGCTAAGTAGATAGATATATTTCAAGAAAGTCTGCATCTCAGCTTTGTGACGTTGGTGAAAAAGCTTATTATTAATATGAACTTCAGTCTTTGCTCTTTTTTTCCCCTTTTTTTAATTTTCAACTTTCTTCTTTAAAAAAATCTTTGGAAATTTTCTTTTATTCTATGACTTTATTTTCCGACTGTTTCAAACTTCTTCTTGTACATTTTCTTCTCGTAATATTATGACTTTATTCCCATAATATTATGACTTTATTCCCATAAAGAGTTTTTTTGGGGGGGTTTACTTTGTGTTTATGTTCTGTTTTTATGCTGTGTTCTTATGTATCGTTTTATTGGAAAGCACTTTGGGAGCCTGTGGGCTTTTGTAAAGTGCTAAATAAATAAATGTTGATTGATTGATTGATTGATAATATTATAGATCTTTACCCAACCTAATTTTTCAAAAATCACAACTTTTTATTTCTCATAATATTACGACTTTAAAAAACTAATTATTTTTTCTGACAACATTTTTCCTCATAATATTACATTATTCTTGTAAAATGACATTATTACATTTTCTTGTTAGATTACAACTTTTTTGTCTTAATATTTTGACTTTATTTTTCTTCTATTTTTCCATTTTTGCTGTTACTGATTTTTTGTTTTATTTTGTTTTGGTTCAATTATATTTTTGGAATGTGCCACGGGCCGATCAAAATCCAGCCGCGTGCTGCAAATGGCCCCCGGGCTGCACTCTGAACACCCCTGCTGTATTGTGTGCTCCCGCCCAGTATGACACTAATAACAATGATGTTACTATTAATCCCACAGCTCATCAGACAGCTGGATATTCCTGCCTGGGCGCTCTTCTGGCAGCTGGATGACACGTCGAATGGACTAACCTCAGTGTCACGTGTCAGGTAAGGTGGTCTGCCAGTGTGCAGCTCGTTATTGGGTCAATGCAGTGAACAGGCATTACGGCTCGCACATGTGACCTACTTCACGTCGCCTGGGTGAACTCCAGCACACTACGGTCCCTTGACAGAGTTTAAAATAACATCGACTTCATCAACACATTGCTTTGCCCAATCCTCTTTTGCAGAGGGGGGGCAAAGTGTGGCCCGGGGGCCCATTTGCAACTCGCGGCTGTCTTTTTATAGGCCCCCAGCACATTCAAAAAACATAATTTAACAACAAAATAAAAAAATTAAAAACATTTAAAAATCAATAGCAGCAAGAATGGAAAAAAAATCAGCAGTCAAGAATAAAGTGAAAACATTAAGAGAAAAAAGTTGTAATCTAACGAGAAAAAGTCATAATTTTAGGAGAATAACGTACTATTATAAGAAAAATTAATGTCAGTTTAGTAGCATAAAGTTAAAATATTACATAATTTTTTTTTTAAGTCATAATATTATGAAAAATAAACAAAACTAAAAGTTGTAACTTTTGAAAGATTAGGTTGGGGAAAAAGCGATAATATTATGGGAGTGATGTCAAAACACTATGGGAATAAAGCAGGGGTGGGCAAACTTTTTGACACACGGGCCACATTGGGTTAAAAACATTTGGCGGTCTATATATAGGTGGCATCAAACAGAACAACATGTTTGCTCACGGTGCAACGAAACGAAAACACAACAAGTTCACGCATCACATAAACCAACAATTAAGCGCTAAACATAGCACATATCTTCAAACTGTTACTTCCAAATGCCCGCAAGGCATGCTGGGTAGTCCAGCTGCAACAACAATATGAAGTATGAACAATAAAACATTGGACATCAAGAGTATGTTAACTCCTCCTTGTTCGCTTCTCTGACGACCTCCTCAACATATTTTCACAAAAGGTGAACCGCGATGTAGCGAGGGAACACCGTGTTATAAGTGAGAAACAAACAAAACAAATTAAAGTTGTCATTTTTGGACGATTAGGTGAGGGAAAAAGTTAGAATATTGTGGGGATGAAGTCATAATATTTAAGAAAAATTAAGAAGATTATTTAAGAAGAAAGTTGAAATATCTGGAAAATGTGACAAATAAACAGCAGCAAAAATGGGCAAAAAAGAGCAAAAATCACAAAGCTGAGATGCAGTTTTTTTCTCGAATCCCTTCACATTTTCCAGTATGAAAAAGTATGGCCACCCCTTTTCTCTCGCAGCCAAACCGGTCGAAACAGACGGCTGCCCCACAGAACGCGGGCGACCAGGGAGTCACAGGAAGATGCTGTCACTGGACGTTTGCATGTCCATTTTGTGGGTCTACCATCGGCATTTGCGGTATATGACAGTTTTGACCAGTCCAGTTTCCTCTTTGTCATCATCAGGAGTTTTAATTCTCCGCTGTCAACATTTTCTAATGCTAGATGGGATCACAATTTAGTAAGGCTTTTTTGTTTTGGCTCATTAAGCACACTCGAGCACATTGTTTTCTGGCATTCAGCACTCTCTTTCATTGTGTCATTTTAAACCACAACCAGCATCTGCTTGCTGCTGGAAAAAAAGCACGGCCTGAATGCCCAACACCTGCTCATGGCAAGAGTTTGAACAGCTAAAGAGGCTTTTTTTATTGCAGGAAACCAACACAGTCGCAATGAGATCAAATGGTGGATTCAGTGAATACATGCTGACATGTTTTTGCGTCTTTTTGGCAACACTAATTCAAAAAGCCGTCCGCACCGAATGCCGCTCAATGAAAAACAATGAAAACCAGAAGATTGTCATCATTTTCTTTAAAAAAAAAAATGGAAAAACCCAGGATGGCCATGACAGCACGGGAAAACAGGATCTTATCATTATTTAATAAGTCATTTCTTAGTCCAGGGGTGTCCAAACTTTTTCAACCAACCCATGTACGCAAACGTTTAAAGAAAAAAACAGCCTGCATCTCAGCTTCGTGTTACTGGTGACAAAGCACAGTATTAATATGAACGAACGTTTTCTCCTTACGTTACACTTTTTACTCTTTTTTTCCCCATTTTGGCTGTGTTTATTTTGTTTGTACAAATATTTAAAAATTCTTGTACATTTTTTCTCTTATTACATATTTATTCTCATAATATTTATATAACAATAAAGTTGTGATTTTTCTAAAATCACAACTTTATTCATTGGTTTGTTTCTCAAAACATTATAACATATTTTAGTTTTTAATATTTCAACTTTGTGCTATTTTTTCGGAATATTTAGTCTTCATTCACGCAAAATTACTGCTCTTTTTTCAATTTTTGCTGTTTTTTAAAGCAGTGGTCCCCAACCTTTTTTGACCCACGGACCGGCTTGTGTTCCCACAAACCTCCCGCGGACCGGAGGGTGGGGGGTTGGGAGTGAGGGGGGAGTGGGGGAGGGGGTGTCGTACATTAGAGCGATCTCAACCAAGTTTTTCCAGAGAGATGATTACATCGCTGTTTGGCGTGTGTGGTAAAAGGCAGTGCGCTAGCATGAATTAACTTGAGACAAATGTGCACATTAGCACTCAATAAGTAATCAAAACTTACCTTTATGCATTCCCACATAGTATCAGCATTTGACACCAAATATGAGGTGAAAGAAAAAATGGTAAAAATACAGTAGTAGTCTATCTGTGCGGCATGAGAGAAAGTTAGCACACGCACAATGGACATGCGTCAAGTGAGACGGATGTAACAGAGAGAATCCGGCCACTTTTCAAAATAAAACATAAAAAAATGAAAATGGAAATTATTTTTTTTCTGTGCCGCCCGGTACCAAATGACCCAAATGAGTCAGTGTATCTTAAGTGTATTTTTTACAACGTACACCGTACTTAGTCTGTATCCTCCATTTATTTATACATTATATCATGTTTCTGTCTTCTTTGTTTTTACTCCTGCATTGTATGTATTTATCTTTTTATTTATTTGAACGTATTATTTATTTTTCTTCTTGATTTATTTACTTATTTTAATTTCTTAACACTACTGCACAAGTACTGTTACACGTGATTTATTGTTCCGTCTTCTTATTAGAAAATTTGCAAACATTTAAACACAGGAAGTGAAGACGGCGATTAGTAGGACCTGGCTGGATGAAGGGTAGGATCAAATAAACTCTGCTTCTTCCTACTCTTTAAACACGGCACGCTCCTGAAATAAAATCATGTCATGCAAGCCATTGTTAGGAATATTCTGCATGTAAAAGGAGGTGGGGTGCAGGACAGTCTAGCAGCACGGGAGAACACAAGGAGGAGGGCCGGGTGGAGTGACGGGGAGAGTGACTGCAAGGGCGGGGAAGCACACCAAATCTAGAAGGAATCTGTAACTTCTAAGACAAGTGGAAATGCCAATAGAATAATAAAAAGATTGCATTGTAAAAATGAGTGTAAGACACTGAAGCTGTAGATTGTGTGTGTGTGTGTGTGGGGGGGGGGGGGGGGGGGTGTACATGTTTCACCCACCAGTGGTTGTGTGCCTCCACCGCTATCTGACTCCTGTTCCGCATGAGTAGCGATGTGTTTTGATGTGTGGGTCCCTCCTGTCTAATCCGTGCGCATCTCGACCGCGGGAGGATCGGCACGTGGGAGCACACATTTTACAAGCGTTCCACTGACATGCACACGCCATGCAGCGGACCTTTTGATGGCGCGCCTGTGTGGAAACCGCCACAAAACCGTGTTTTCATTTGAAAGAGATCAGTGGATTTTTTTTTCTTTTTGCACAAAGGCAAACCCAATTTAGAAATCTCTAACAAAGCTCGTCTTCCTCCGGCTTTTCCCTCTGTGTCTTGGTGGCACAGTGTGCTGCAGCGGTTCTCATGGAAAAGCTGTGAGAAAGGGGGATTTCAGGAGGCTGGTGAGAACGGTCCCCCGAAGAAGCTTAAGTATGTCCTGTTTTTAAACGCTTTGATCTCGCTCTCAGGCCGCTCACCCAACAGTTGTACGCTGCAGCGTTAGTCAGGACCTTCGCTGCTCCTCTCTGCTCTCCACACTTTTTTTTCTGGGCGTTCCGATTAGCAATTCAAATGGTGGCTATTTGGATACCCTTCCTCCCTTCAGCTTCTCAGCCAGTGTGACAATATTTTTGTTGAACACATTTCTCGCCTACGCAACTGTAGGGGGTGGCGAGATGGAACTAGGGGTTGAGGACGCAGCGGGTATGGAAGTAGAAGGTTTGAAAAGGACAAGACAGTTATTTCTAATCCCATACAAGGCATGGGAATAATGGTTCAATTGGAAAATGGATAAAAAGGGGTTTGAAATGTACTGCCTGTACAGACCATGAGGGAATAACAAGTGTTGGGATTTTTGCATTTGGTGGTAGTGATGTGCGACACAACCGATTTCGTTTCCGATCCAATACGGAGTCAAATTCAGGCTGGTATCGGCGAAACCGATCTGATACTGATGCTTTTTGAAAATGTACCCAAAGTGTCTAGTACATTTGAAAAAGTAGGATGTATTTCAAATCACAGTATAAAGAATACAACATATTTAATGACTTTAGTAAGTAATTTCATGATTCATTTAAATCAATTAATAATTCATTTGAGTAATTTACTGTATTTTTTTTTTATTTTTACTGTATTTAATTTAAACCCTGAAGTGCAGTGGCGTGAAACAGTGTTTGCCCTCCAACCTGATTTCTTATTTTTTTGTTTGTCACACTTAAATGTTTCAGATCATCAAAGAAATTGAAATATTAGTCAATGACAACACAACTGAACACAAAATGCAGTTTTTAAATTAAACTTTTTATTATTAAGGGAGACAAAAAATCCAAACCTACATGAATGGAATTTTGGCCCACTCATCTTTGCAGAATTGTTGTCATTCAGCCACATTGGAGGGTTTTCCAGCATGAAGCGCCTTTTTAAGGTCATGCCACATCCCTTTTATGCGGATGTTATTCAGTTTGTTCCACTCGACTATGCTTTTTAGTTCCTCAGTTATGCTGCTGATGAGGACAGTTCACAGGCAAGATGGTGTGCAGAAAAAAGATGCCCGGAATGAGAGCCTGCAAGCAAAGTGCAACATAATCAATCTCACAGCTTTTTAAAAGACACAACCATAGACATTCACGGATGCTTCAAAGAGACACCAGGCTGAAATTTAACATCACTTCTTGTTAAATCTCCATATGAATTGTGGTCAAATGTGGCCACAACAACTAATTAAAGAAATGGGGGTCTCCCACAATCCGGCAGCCAAAGAGGAAGGCTCTGCTGGCACGGCCCATCCAGCTTGAGCTCATCAGATTGCATGTTTGTTGCAATGTTATCCCACACAAACAGAGGCTGGCGAGGAAAAGTAGCAGTTAACAGCGACAGCGAGTTCAATATGTCACTGCCCTGTCAATCAGGTTCCACTCATTAGCCGGGCTTGTTCATCTAAATGTATTGTATCACCTCCTTGCCAAAACATAAAGTGATGCTTTCATGCGTGGTGGGCCAGGGGGGCCGCGGAGCAGTGCTAAGTCAGCGCTCTAGTTAATAAGTCCTTTTCATTAAACAAGCGTTCATTAAACATTCATTCATTCAGTCATCCACATTTGCATTTCTCATCATAAAAGCATTCATGAAACATTCATCTGTTCACATGTTCTCATTTGCATGCCTCCAAATGCATTCTTTGAGAAATGAATGGGGCTGAAATGGGCAGCGGGAGACGGGGAGGAGGGTGTGAGGAGGGAGAGGGGCAGAGCAGATAGTTATTACTCCATTTGAACAATCTGCCCAGTAAATGAAAGTAGAATTAGATTGTGTTACCTCTCATCATTATGTAGAGGCACTCACCATGGGGGGGGGGCAAAGAAATGCCTGTTGCACATCCCGAGGCTACGACATGAAAACAAACCAATTTTGATATCAAAGCACGTAGAGGTGGAAAATTCAACCCAGGTTGCGGATGAATTACACACCTGCAAAAACAAACAGTGACAGTATTGAACGTCACGTAGAGACCCACGCATCAATGTACTAGTACGCATGTAATCATATACACAGGGGTCAGGCAGGCGACATTGCATTGTGTTTTTATATCAGGGGTGTCTAAACTTTTTCCCACTGAGGTCCACACACTGAAAAATGAAAGGATTCTAGGAACACTTTGATATTTTGTAAGCCAACACACATACTGTAGATATGCTAAGAAGTCACCGTAGTTTCTGGTGGTCCCAACCCCATTAATAAGGCAAGAAATTCCACTAAGCAACCCTGACAAGGCACACCTGTGAAGTGAAAACCATTTCAGGTGACGACCTCATGAAGCTCATCGAGAGAACACTGAGGGTTTAAGGAATCTGAAGTATATGACTTATTTAGTGTTATTTCACACTTTTTTGTTAAGTACATAATTCCACATGTTCATTCGTAGTTTTGACAATCTACAATGGAAATAGTTATGAAAATAAAGAAAACAAAGTGTGTCCAAACTTTTGGCCTGTACTGTGCTGTATAAGCTGCACCGGGCTATAAGCAGCACATGTCCACGTCATTAAATGGCATATTGTGGTGCGCACGATTCCTTGAGGCCCAAGCAGCTCTTTACAGGAGCCAATCACGAGTTATGAGAAAACTCACAACGAGTTTGTCAACCCACTGGAAATCGTAGGAGGTCGTTACTCAATATAACAGTCTGACTCAAGGTGTCATCTTACAAAGAATGCTAAAGTCATCACACAGCAACTTAACAGGATAAAAGAGCAAAGACTGAAGTTCATACTAATTATAGGCTTTCTTCAACTATATCACAAAGCTGAGATGCAGTTTTTTCTTGAAATATATGTACCGTAATTTCTGGTGTATAAGCTAATACTTTTTTCTTAAAATTTGAACCCTGCCCTATAAAGTGGTGCGACTAATTTATAGCTATGTTCTAATTTCATAACATCTGCTTTAATTCAGGACTACTACTAATCGTTAAAATACTGTGCCGCTCACGAGTCAGTGAGGAAACAGTAGCCCTTTCTTTGGCAGGAGCCAATCACAAGCTATAAGGGAACTCACAAAGAGCTTGTCAACCCACTGGAAATCACAGGAGGTCATTACTCAATATTACAGTCTGACTCACTGTGTCATCTTACAAAGAATGCTGAATTCATCACACAACAACTTAACACTCACAAAGTTAGCCAAGAAATATACAATACAAGTACCAATACAAGTTTTAAATGTAAAACAACTATTTTAACTTCTTCCCATAATGCATTTCTTCCCAGCATAGTAGTTAATACTTTTTTTTGTTCATTTTAAACTTGTATTGCTACTTGTTTGTATATTCCTGAGGAATTATAGGTGTTAAGTTGCTGTGTGATGAGTTTAGTGTTCTTTGTAAGATGACACCGTGAGTCAGACTGTTATATTGAGCAGAAATTAGCTACACATTAGCCACACTGCTGTCTAAGCCACACAAAGTTGAAAAAATAAGTAGTCGCTTATACACCAGAAATTACGGTATATTTTTAGAATGTGCACTTTGGACACCCCTGCTTTATTTCAAATCTTTTTTGGACTTCTTCTCTGATTAAAAGGCACTCCGAATAAAGCATTTGTGTAATATAGCAGCTTTGCTCAATGCAGCATTGTTTGCATTTGACTAAGAATACAAATGATGCAGCAAGGGGATATGGTCTTCATATGTCTTTCAAGCCTGCAGAAATGCTCCATCCTTGAACCTTCCTTCATTACCTACTCCTTCTCTTCTTCCTCCTTTTAACCAGCGCCGTCAGGGGAGACAGAGACGGCGACTGACTGACAGCTTGTGTGATCCTCCTCAAGGGCTCGGTGGGAGAAGGAGCACTGTCAACATGAATATGTTCCCCGGATTTGCTGCGGTCACAGAGCAGCCGTGGCCACCGTGATTCCTCATCCATGATGAGAAGAGGAGAAACACAAGCCAGTCCATCGCAGCACCACAACTCCACCGCCGCCCACCAGTCCCCTGCAAAGAGGATGATCAATATGCTCTGTTTAGTGCTTGTTCTGGATTGTTTGCCCATTGTTTCCCATAGTCACACATAACCCAATACTGGTGTATTGACTAACACAGTATTGATGGAATAGTTAGCTTTTTAGGGTAACATTTTACCAGTGGAAGTAAGCACATTTCATCACCAGAATTATTAAAGGTAAAAGGGGATCAAGGAAATTTGTTACTACATCACAAATAGATTTTTTTTGGCGGGGGGCTTGCACAGGCTGTCTCAGCCTATAACTCAACTATGATTGTCTGCACACTTGTGCTTTTTGGTACTCTGGTCTGTGAGTACCAAAGTACCAAAAACTGCGAAAAAGCATAATGGGTGTGTTTTGCGATACATTCACATTGGTATTTTTGTCATCAAACCAAAGACTGCATGGTAAAGAACACAAAATAAAGACTTGATTGGCAGCTTTAGTCACTTATTACGTGACATAGTTCCAAAGCAAAATGCTATCTGTTGATTTGAACTATTTTTTTTACAAGGTCAACTTTCACATTTTTAATATACTTTATATAGGGGAACCCAAGTTAGCATAGTTAGCGCATTTTTCGGTTAACATTGAAAATTTGTGCCAAAATGTTGAGTCAGTTTAAGTACAATATGGTGCGTCTTGCTGCGTTATTAACACACTGCCGGAGTCCAGCTGTGTTCTAGTATTGTCTTTTTTTTTATCAGAAACAACCTTGTTAGCAGCTTGCTAATACATGAAACAGGAATCAGGAGTCATCTCCGTCGCCTGTCTATGATGTCATCAGCAGTTGACTCTGTAGTTCTTTGCCAACTAACACAGTTACTCCACAAAAAGCCAAAATATGAACACAAAACACGTTTTTATAGTTTTACAAGTGTAGAGAACAACTCCAAATGCATATAAATGATGAATGAAAAGGATAAATGAACATTTAGGGTTACTTTCATACCTTCATTGAAGACGTGATTGTTCCCAAAGACATTCGTTTTTTTGTGTTTTTGTGTTTTGTCATGAATTATTTCTTGAACTCAATAGTGTTACCCACCTTCTTCCGCAAAATGCTGTCACTTGCAACTTTCTTTTGCTCCATTTTGGTTTATTTTGCACTATTGAATTCAAGAACTAACACACGGCAAAACACGAAGTGGGTATCCGTGTTGATACGTTTGCTACATCAGGCCTTTGTCGACAATCACGTCTTCAATGACGGTAAAAGTAACCTTAAATGGTCATTTATCCTTTTCATCCTTCACTTATATGAATTTGGAAATGTTTTCTGCATGTAAAACATTTTGTTTTTGGCTTTCTGGAATGGATTCATTGGATTTATAGTACATGATTTCTTATGGGGAAAATGATTCAGTTAAAGTACGTTTCGATTGGAGTTGGACAGATTAAGGACCCAAACCAAGGTTCCACTGTACTTGGCCTTGCTGCACATCAATGTAAACAAAGGAATGAGGACATGAGTGTGTTGGTAAATGTTTATGCACGACAATACCCAGAAGGCTTAGACAGGACCCAGAAGACAGGAGGACACTGAGCTACGAGTCAGTACGAGGGTTGTGATTGGTTGCAGTTTCTAGTTTGTGGACACAAGAAACAAACATAACGGGACTGGCGATGCAGGGTCACATTTGATCGGTCCGACAGTTGACTTTGTGATTGAACTGGTTTTCAAACTGCACACGCATTCTGACATCACGAGACCAAGACGACGCCTAGCAATTGATCGACAGGGTGCTTGGGATGCGCTCAGAGGGAAGTGGCCAATGAGTGTCATCAGCAGGTTTTATTAGAGAGACTGGAAGAGTTTTCCAAAAACAGCTGCTGTGAATGGTGAGTACGAGAACGAGACAAGACGAGATTCAACATTACTTTTAAGAAAAGTACAATGAAAAAATATGTGGCAATAAATTGCAATCTACTAATTTAATTTCTACTAGGTTACACTCTTCTGCACTCTGTGTGTATGCCAGCGGCCCCGCCTCCACCCATCGAGACAAAGACTGACTGCATAACTGACTAAAAGGTGCTCCCTCCGTTCATGCCATTGTTCTATGGAAAAAACACGGCAAGGTGCTGAAACCAGCGCACAGGGTGAACTCTCTTCCTGCCTGTTTGGAGGCAAGAGACGAGGAAAACAGACACACATGCACATGGCAATATATTGACAATTACTTAAAAAATGAAAACAAAAACAGTATTTTCCAGGTCTTTTCCACTTTTGCTACCAGTGATGAAATCTGCTTATTCACTTTTTAGCTCAACAGATAAAAAAAGGGTGCACACGACGACTCCTCACACAAAAGCAACGTGAATGAAACCCAATGGAGAAGTACAAGGCGTCAAGGTAACCTCGTATGAAGCATGCAAAAGTCCTGCAGCGCGATCACGTTGTCACTTCGGAATCTTTAATTCCTATGAAAACATTTTTCAATTATACACTTTGATGCACACGGTGACATTAATGTTGGAGCTCAGTGAGGGGTGAAACAGCCCCTGAGGACTTGATCAAGAAACGGAAGTTGAAAATATGCTCCTGTGACCAAAGACAAAATGTTAATGAAAAACGATCTTGAAGCTGCAGTTCACAAATTACAATAATTGCTCGGTAATCCCTCATTTATCGTGGTTAATTGGTTCCGAACTCAACCGTGATAAGTGAACATAGGATTCCTTATTAATAAATACAATATTCTGATAGAGCAGAGAAAACTTGCTGAAGAGCTTCTAAAAACATTATTAGAGCCCTCTAGACATGACATAACACGTGTATGGTCACCTTTACACTCCTATTAACCAATGCAGCAGACATAATAAGAGAAAATAAGACATAATATAGACCAGTGGTTCTCATGGTTTGACACCCCTCAATGACAATCGGTGACCCAAATTGTGGTCATTTTTAAAAGTCAAACGCCACAAGTATCTTATATTTAAAGGGACTGATCTGCAGCAATGTGATGCCGTCTTCTCCAGCAGATATTTGCATCTGGGTGTCGGGACGGCGGCGCGTTAAGTCCCCACTCGATGTCCTTCCCCTCTCGCTCAAGCTTGACAAAGTAGCCCATCAACATGTTGTGTCGTGACACGCACCTCGTGGCTGTGTAGCACACGAGAACTTGAGGCGCATTCGCAGTATTAGGAATGGAATATTTTCCATCTGTCGTACATAAGTGCTGAAGGCTCAGCTGCAACAAATGCACCCTGTTCTTCTTATCTGCACACACACACACACACAGATACACACACATTTCTAGATATGCCACCTTTTTTTATCTCTGCCTGAGAAGCGCTTTGCTGTCCAACGTAGACTGGCTGGAGCCAGTTTAAACTTATATCTCAACAACTAAAAAAGGGAAGTTTACACCCATTGCACCAACGCCTCTCAGAAATCAGACGGAAGTCACAAGAAAAGAAAGAGGAACAGAATTCCTCTTCAGAGATCGTTTGGACTTCAGTAAACATTCGTTGGCTGCTAATTGCTCTCTCCAGCGCTGGCATTGCAATTGTTTACTCCTGTTTGAATTCAATTGTAAACTGTCCTTGAGACTCCTAAACTAATTTCATAGCTGAACCCAGGTGGACTTTAGGGTCATGATATTATTATTATTATTTGGGCAAAAACCCACAACCTACTGAAAATGGACGAAATATAGACGCGCAGACTTTCTGACTTCCCGTTTCTGTAAAGTCCTTCCTGTGCTGTTCCTTGGCTCATCAGTGTAACATTACTGACACCTAGTGGCCAATGTAGAATACTACACATCACAACATCTTTGTTTGCGTCTTCTGAATGCCTTGTATTTGCATTTGTTTAGCCCAGGGGTGTCCAGAGTGCAAATTTGCAGCAGTTTTTTGTTGGCCGGGGGCACATTCTAAAAACTACCGTAATTCAACAAGAAAGCTAAAAAAAAAAAAAATAAAAATAACAATGGCAATTTTATTAAACAATCCACAGTAATTTAAAAATAAAATCAAAACATTGAGAGAAAAAAGTAGTAATCTGACAAGAAAAAGGCATACTTTTACGAGGATAACGTTGTAATCTTGTGAGGAAAGATAACATCCTTTTAGTATCAGAAAGTTGAAATGTTAAAGGAAAAATACATGATTTTTTAAAAAGTCGTAATATTATGAGAAACAACAAATAAAGTTGTGATTTGGGGAAAATTAGTTTGTGGAAAAGTTAGAATGTTACGATGATAAAGTCAAAATATTGTGGGAATGAAGAAGAAAAGTTATAAGAAAAAAGTTGAAATGGTTGGAAAATAAAATAAAATAAAAAACAACAGCAGAAAAGTAAAAAAACAAAAGTAATTTTACAAGAATAAAGTCAAAATATTAAGAGGAAATAATCATATTCTAACGAAAAAAAGTTGCAATTTTACGAGTATTATGAGTTATGAAGAAATATAAAATATAATGTTGTTTTAATACAACAGAGTTGAAATATTAAAGAAAAAATATTATTTTATTATAATTATTTTTTTTTAAAGTCGGCCAGGAAAAAAAAAATAGAAAAAAGAAAAAAAAATAGAAAAAAATAGAAAAAAAAGTCGGCCTGTTGTGGGAAATAAAATTAAGTTGTAGTTTTTGGAAAATTCGATTTGGGGGAAAGTTAGAATATTATGGGAAAAAAGTCAAAACCTTCAGAGAATAAAGTCATAATATTTTACAAAAGATGGGAAAAAAACAACAGCAAAATTGGGAAAAGAAAAGAGCAAAGACCAAAGTTGATACGAATATGCTTTTCACCTTTATCACAAAGCTGAGATGACCTTTTTCTTGAACTCTAACCTCTTAGCATAACTACACGTGCAGGCTTAGCATCAAAGTCACCCCTGCATTCATTTTTCCGTATGTGGCCCTTACTGGAAAAAGTTTGGACACCCTTAATTGAGCCATTTTTCTGCTTGAAATGATCAATTTAGGCAAAAATTAGGTAACATTTGCTTTAATCTGCATATTTTTTTTCCTATTAATAGCTCGTATTCAACCAGGACGCAGTGATGCTTTCTTCATGAATAGATTTTTGAAAAACGTGATAGAGTGGCGCCGTGAAATTCGCAAGGAACATTAAACTACGTCGCTCCACCACATTTTAACATCAAACGTCTCGAACGAATGAATGGCCGAGCTGATCTGAATACAGCACACGTGTAAATCACAAGAAATGGACTTGTTGTTCACCTCACCTGCTAAAAGGGAGGTGATTCAAATGATTTATTTCCGCCTCTTGCTAGACAACGCTCAGTGTACTAAATAGTTCATCAGGCGTCACTAAAATGAGAAATCATGTCCCTTGCTTTACAGCCAAATGGAATGACATTTTTCGGAGCATGTTATGAAATATAGATTTAGAGGATTCAGGACAGGATAGCCAAGTGAGGCCTAAACAAGAACGTCGATGTGCTACAAGCCACAAGTCCAAGTGTTTAGTGGGCACAAGGTGATTTTCAGCATGACACTGACACTTCCTGCAAAACACCAGTGGAGAGCGTGTCGTATCGATAGTGTAGAGTACCACTCTGAGCGGGGTGGCTTATCAGCGGGCTATCATTCTCCGAGCCACGACCGCGGACAGCGGCTCTGCGGAGTCACACACGGAGAGGAGAGGAAGCCACCTGAATGCCGATCAGATTGGACTCAAACATTAAGAGGGGCTGAGAGGAATGAATGCGTGATATAGCGGGTTACAGACGTTAATTAGAGAGGATGCTGGTGGAGCTGTCTGCGCAAAAAGGGCCCCCACCCCTGCACACACAGCTAAATGCTAAATGGGAGGCACAAGCACCACAGCTGACTCGTAAACACGAAAAAGGTGCAATTATTTTGTTCAGTACTTGAAGGTGATTATCCTATAGGCGCACTGCAGTTCATCCTGACTGCTTGAAGAGACAAGTCTTGACTGCTTGAAGAGACAAGGCAGACGAGAAAACAGAGATAAGACGCAAAATTCATAGTCTTGACACAAGGGGGGGGTGCTGTTTTTTTTTATGTGATTATCACAACACGTCAAACAGAACTACCATCTAAAACGGGGGTGTCCAAACTTTTTCCACTGAGGGCCACATAGTGAAAAATGAAAGGATGCAACGGCCGCTTTGATATTTTGTAAAGAATAAGCTAAGAAGTTATATAAGCCGCAGCCACTACATTTAGAGAGAAAATCAGATTTGTACATCTATAAGATGTCAGAAAAAGACATATTGTGGCGCGCACGAGTCCGTGAGGACCAGGCAGCTCATGGCAGCCGTTGGCCAATGAACTGCTCTGCTGGGAACAATGCATCATGGGAAGACGTTAAAATAGCTGTTGTTTTTTCATTTTAAACTTATACTGGTATTTCGTCTTGCACATTTCCTACCAACCTTCTGAGTGTTAAGTTGCTGTGTGATGATTTGAGCTTTCTATCTACGATGGCACCGTCAGCCGTGTTATACTGAGTAACGACCTCCTGTGATTACCGATGGCTTGGCGAGCTAGCTCGTGATTGGCTCCTGCTAAAGAAGAGCTACCGTTTCCTCACTGACTCGCGAGCGGCACAGTATTAAAACAATTAGTAGTAGTTCTGAAGTAAGAGCTCGTCAGGGATCATCTAGATGGAAAAATCACACATGACAGGAAGGAGGAAGTGGGAGAGCGCGGAGGAGTGTAGCGTGCAGAAGGTTACGCATCGTAGGGACATTTTTACGCATGCACGCGCGTGCACATTACTCAGTTCCCCACGTGAAAATTGTAACTACCTCATTATGCTATATTTGTAAATCAATTTCTGGCTTTCTGGAACGGATTCATTGGATGGACTTCTTATGGGAAAAAACGATTAAGGTCGAGTCGGACCTTCTGGAACAAAACCACGACGCTAACCAAGGTGCCGCTGTGCATTAAAAAATGGCGTCATATGATACAAAATGACAAATCTCAGTTATTCCTATACGATTTTCGTTCGTTTCGTTCACGAGATGAGCAAATTTCAACAAATGACGCACTTTGCACGAGTCAACGTTCCCTCGTTGTTCTCCAAACAGGACTAGCTGCAGGAACACCGTGGCCGTGAACCTTCATCTCAACCAATTTTCCCGAACAAACACAATGTCACCTCCCTCAAATGCTAACCTCCTATCATCATCATCATCATCAAACCCTCCCCCTACCTGTAGTCACCAACGGCATGTTGCGTGAATAATGCATGAGACGGCTATACATTTTCGTATTCCAAAACACAGAGGGGGACTGTGATCTCCTGCATGCATTTCAATTTCAAAGTGTGTACACTCGCCCGGCGTCACCTGATCAAACGTGTCGAGCTCAAGCGTGGATCGGTGACAGTGAAGCTGCGGTGGCCCAGTTGGGGCGAGACGGCTTCCCTTCCCGTCATTTTGTCCCCGTTATTGATCTCATGTGAACTTGAACCATCTGTTCCGCATTAGGCGCACATATGGCGCGATGATTTTTTTTTTGCTGCTAACAGGTAATTTAATTTTGTCACCCACAAAGAAGAAACATGGCGTTCCACGACTAATCAAAAAGAAGCCCGTTATCTCGTTTACGGCGGCTGCGTGTACTGGAGTACCTACAGTACTCCGCTAGGGAGTGCATGTGCTTTTTGTGGGGGTTGCATTCCCGGACGACCGTTGAATGCCGAAAAAAACACAACAAATAATTGAAACGAGCATAAAAATGTCTGAACCTCCTGCTAGCTTGACACTGACTCTGATTTCAGATCAACATTTGCAATAAAAAGGTACTGTTGTAATTGTTAGGGCAGGGCCAAAGTCCCCCCAGATTCTTCTAACAGCTGTGACATGAGTCTAGGAGTCTTAAGGACACTTGAATTCAAACAGGATTGGATGCAAACAATGCAAAGGTTTAGCAAAGTCCAATCGATCTCCGAAGAGGAACCCTGTTCTGCTTTCTTTTACGGTTTATGCGGCGGTGCAATGGCTGCACGCGGCCATTTGTCATCGTTAGGATGTTACGCACCAGCCCGTCTCAGTAAAATGGTGACTTACTGTATCTAGAAAGGACGTGTGTGTGTTTGTGTGTACAAGATATCTATGACAGGGGTGTCCAAATTGCGGCCTGGGGGCATTTACGGCCCGCGGCTCTGATTTTAGCGGCCCAGAGCACAGTCCGAGAATGTAATTTAACAAGGAAACTTAAAGCAAAAGAGCAGCAAAACTGGGAAAATCAATCAAAAGTCAAAATATTCAGAAAGGCGCTGTAATCTAGCAAAGAAAAGCCTTCATTTCACAAGACTAAAGAGGGAAAATGTCATTTTAGTAGCATGAAGTTGAAATATTAAAGAAAAAAAGTTTTTTTTTATTAAGTCAAAAACTTTGAATAAAGTCATTTTTGGATACTTAGGTTGGTGGGAAATTTATAACATGGGAATAAAGTCAAAATATTAGGAGAAGAAAATATACAAGAAGAAAGTTGAAAAAAGTTACAATTTTATGATAATAACTATGATAAAATACTAAAAATATCATTTTAGTAACAATGTTGAAATAAAGAAAAAATACTTTCTTGTTTTAAAAGATATAAGGAGAAAATTTACAAGAGGAAAAATAGTCGAAAAAAAACCCGGCAGAAATGGAAAAAATGAAGAAAAAATGAAGAAATGAAATAGTCGGAAAAAAAAAACAAAAAACGGCAGAAATGGAAAAAACTGCTGTAATTTTACGGGAATAAAGTCATAATAAAATATTCTGAAAAAAAATCAAATGTTGAACAAAAGTTGCATTTTTAAAAGAATAAACTTGTAATATTATGGAAAAAACGTCATTTTTAGGAGCATTTCACATATGTTACAAAGGTGAAATGCAGTTTTTTCTTGAGCTCCATGTAGCTTCTTAGCATCTCCATGTGTTGCTTTACCAAATATCAAAGTGGCCCTTGCATCCTTTCATTTTTCAGAATGTGGCCCTCGCTGGAAAAAGTTTGGACACCCCTGATCTATGAGAATAGAGTGTATCAGCCAAGATGGCCGTGATCGTGCGTCATGTTTCTGCTATCAACAAGCCTTCAACGTTCTGTATCTTGTTCAAAGCAGACGGACAGTACTCACCACTAATGAGTGATGATGTAAGATGATCGCTGAACAGAGAATCGAAGTCATAGTAGAGCCTTTAGCCTTTAGCAAGCGCTACGTCAGCATCTACAGTCTATCCACATTTCAGCTTTTTGTCATTGTGTGTTTTTAGCATGTTTGCCTTTTTATTATGATTATTTTTTTGGTGCCTCGGGCCAATGACAACTTTGTGGCTCTTCGTCGGGCATCGGCTCTGCAAGCAAACCAAAATTCTATTTGGCTAGACGGCCTCCTTTCGCGAGCGAGTGGGAGAGTTGTTGCATCCGGAGCTGGTCGATGCGTTACAACAGTCCGCCTCAACGATCCGCATCGCCGCAGCTCAAAGATTATTTTGAAGGTCACGCAGCTCTTGTTGCTTGCGGGACAAGATACGCTGGTGTGGTGTGTGCTATCACCTCCAGCCGGGTTCTGGGGACTGGGCTGGCGGGGTGCGTGTCTGGAATGGCAGGCTTTCGAACAGGTGCACATGCATGCCGTCTGACCTGTACTCTCACGTATTTACAAATGACTGCTGACTGATGGTGAGCGAGATATGCAGAAAAAATGGCCAACGTTCGGAGGAAAAAAAAAACACGTTTTTTGACACAAAAAAAACGAAAATTTGAGGGGCTGTGAATGTTGAAGTGCAAATGTGTGTACGGTATTTAAAACAAGAAGATTTTTTTTCTTTTTGAACTCAAGTCTTTGGTGACTATCTGCAAATGCGACCCACGGATTTATATTCCATTTCAAAGCTGCAGTGCAGCGGGGTTTGGACCTTGTGAATAATAATAAGTGGCTAAAGGGGAGATTTAGTCAAAGTGCATTCACCTCGCTGGCTCTGCTGTGGGTGATGTCGCTTTCCCCTCTCTCACTTTTAGACTCTTTTTCTTTTCCCCCTACGCTGGGACAAGCGCTCACTGAAAACAGAAGGGTTGTCCCGTCTGACTTGAAGCATTACATGGTCGACATGAGGGGAACACAGGGCCGCAGTGAGGACAGGATAGTTTGATGTTGAAATGATCGGGGACCATCCCCGAGAGACAGAAGGACAGAGAGAGCGAGAGAGAGAGGCAAGAGGGCCAGCGTACAAGAATAATAGAAGCGAAACATGGAATGAGAGTGGGTGAAAAAGAGGAGAGCAACAGTGCAGAAGTAATGAAACGAATGCAACAATGAAAGAGAGGTTCTGTGATCTTGTGTCGGAAAAGAAAGACAGCCCCCATGACGGGGCGGGAGAGTCGGGAAACGGAGAACAGCCATTTCCCCATCCTGACAGGTGTCATGTAGAGTTGCACAGTCGGATGTCGGCGTTCTGACAGCGTCTATACAGACATCCAGTCGAAGGTTCTTAGCTTGTGTTTCAATGCAGGGTTCAATATTTGGATATCGTTACTCTCCTGAAAACTGCACTGCTAATAATGAAAAAGTGGGTTATTTTCCAGCAAGGCTGACTGATAATGCATTCAGAAACCATCCAAACAGCCAATTCAATATGCAAGACAGAATATATAATGAGGAGAAGCTGATAGAAACTTTTTGGAAAAGGGTAGGCACTCTCAACCAGTCAGAGGAAGAGTGCAAAGAACACCTTCCCTTCTTCCATCTTTGCCCTTCTTTAATTATTGTTTGGTAACCCGGCAATGCGATGACACCCGCACTCATCTCTTGTAGGTCAGCATTGTTTCCAAGCTTCAAGGCTGAATTTGCGGGATTCATCTCCTCAAAAGGACGCCTGCGGGTCTGGCCATTTTTCTGACCTTCCCCAAATACATTAGTATGAAACTTGCAAAGAACGAGTCATGTGATTTGATGCATTCAGGTGTCCAATTGGGCCTGATGAATGAAGCCCTATCCCGGAAGCAGCAAGGCTCTGGCTGTATTGCTGTATTTGAATAATAACCGGACAAACGTCAGCTAAGAAGCTGTTTTAGGACAATTCAAACCTCGAGCACTTTAATGGGCGAATGTTACCGCTAAAACTCACTAAAGCCAAAACAGTGCAAAAAACAATCTTCGATGGCTAGGAATGAACTGAACACAAAATGCGGTGTTTAAATTATTAAACATTATTAAGAGAGAAAAAAAACTGGTTGGGCCACCCTTACAGCGATACTTTGGGATAACTTGCAATGAGTCTCTTACAGCGCTGGGGAGGAATTTTGGCCCACTCATCTTTGCAGAATTGTTGTCATTCAGTCACATTGGAGGGTTTCCCTTTTTAAGGTCATGCCACAGCATCTCAATAGGATTCAGGTCAGGACTTTGACTAGGCCATTCCAAAGTCTTCATTTTGTTTTTCTTCAGCCATTCAGAGGTGGACTTGCTGGTGTGTTTTGGATCATTGTCCTGCTGCAGAACCCAAGTTGGTTTCAGATGGCCGGACATTCTCTTTCAGGATTTTTAGGTAGACAGTAGAATTCAGGATTCCATTTATCACAGCAAGTCTTCCAGGACCTGGAAAACAGTCCCAGACCATCACACTACCACCACCAAATTTTACTGTTGGTATGATGTTCTTTTTCTGAAATCCAGCATTACTGTTACGCCAGATGTAATGGGACACACACCTTCCAAAAAGTTCAACTTCTGGTTCGTGAGGCCACAGAGTATTTTCCCAAAGGTCTTGGGGATCATCAAGATGTTTTCTGGCAAAACTGGGATGAGCCTTAATGTTTTTATGTTCAGCAGTGTTTTTTATCTTGGAACTCATTCAGGCTGTTTTTGCCCAGTGTCTTTCTTATGGTGGAGTCATGAACACTGACCTTAACTGAGGCAAGTGAGGCCTGCAGTTCTTTGGATGTTGTTGTGGGGTCTTTTGTGACCTCTTGGATGTGTCGTCACTGCACTCTTTGGGTAATTTTGGTTGGCCGGCCACTCCTGGGAAGGTTCACCACCGTTCAGTGTTTTCGCCATTTGTGGATAATGGCTCTCACTGTGGTTCGCTGAAGTCCCAAAGCTTTAGAAATGGCTTTATATCCTTTTCCAGACTGATAGATCCCAATTAATCTCAGTTAGGTTATGTTTTAACGGGCGGCAATCACTTTTTCACACAGGGCCATGTAGGTTTGGAATTTTTTTTCTCCCTTAATAAGAAAAAGTATCATTTAAAAACTGCATTTTGTGTTCAGGTGTGATGTCATTGACAAATGTTTAAATTTGTTTGATGACCTGAAACGTGCAAAAACAAATAAGAAATCAGGAAGGGGGCAAACACTTTTTCACACCACTGTAAATGAATCAAGTGCCACTTTCTATGCTATCCATTGTTTGGGGTTACACTGAAATGATTCCAACTTGAAACATTGACACGTTCCCTGTGGACATGCCCCGTGTGACGAGATCTTTCTGTGACTTCTTCGGTCTGAATTTCTGATAAACCTATTGGCCAATTTGAAATTCGGAGGTGGAACCCTGTTTCAATGGGCTATAAGCTTTTGAATGTCACTCATTCAGATCAGTTTGCGTTCAAGACACAGCCAGCTATACACGCTCATTTGACTAGATAGGACAGCTCTACAGTATTGACTGGAGCTGTCCTATCTAGTCTGACTGGTGTGTGCGCCACCTCGTCTCTGAGCATGAATTGATGAAGCTTGCTCAGATGAGAGGCGAAATGTCTCCTCGAAGACAATCTGACAACCAGCCCAGTTGCGATCGATCGATGGAATGCCCTGAG
Organism: Dunckerocampus dactyliophorus; assembly: GCF_027744805.1. Taxonomy (NCBI): domain Eukaryota; kingdom Metazoa; phylum Chordata; class Actinopteri; order Syngnathiformes; family Syngnathidae; genus Dunckerocampus; species Dunckerocampus dactyliophorus. Next base: position 5,619,181 of record NC_072820.1, read on the forward strand.
AACACTATTGAACATGCATCATTTGTGGCAAAATGTATTATTTAGTGCCAAACATTACTCACACGTGTCCATATATGCTATCAACTTGCTGTTTTGTACACCTTATTCAATAAAAACTCAAAAAGTTGATTTACACCAATACATTTTTTGGTTTTGTGTGTTGCCACCACAAAAGGGTACCAGTAAGGAAAGAAAAATGTCATAACCATAAATGGAAGCCAGTGCAACATATGAAAGGGTCCATCTGCTAGGTACAATAAACAAAATATTACACATAGAAATTAATTTTACTTTAATAGCACGTGTTGCAGCTGAAAGCACACCGGCGAATGACAAAAGAGGAGGCGAGAAGATTAGCACAAGCTTAAAAAGCCTTCATACTAATGCCTTACATTAACGCGTCAGAAGAAAAATACATAATTACTTTAATTGCGATACTTTTGTAGGTTGTTACTCTCAACGCTGGTTCACACTGATGGCGACACATATCCCGTGAACCCCATGTCACATGAAAAAGGAGATTATCCATTACATCGCTGTTCTTTTTGACCACCCAATGACATTTGTAAAAGTTTCTCTTCAAAGCTGCATGTTCAAATGCAGTGTACTGCTATAATGTTATGTCAAGGGTGTCCAAAGTGTGGTCCAAGGGTCATTTTTGGCCCGCAGCTTTTTTTTTTATCGGCCCTTGGCATATTGTAAAAAAATAAAATTCATGATTAATGATATATATTATTGGATATTACCGTACACCAATTTGAGTTGTCACCTGTAACATAAAGCAAATATGTGGATGTTTTATTTGGGTAGCTTAGCATATGTTGACCTGCAATGTATCACAGTGAGAGGATGCAACATGCCAGAGGTGGGAGCAAGTCTGTGTTTTGCAAGTCTCCAGTCTTTAAAGAGTCCCTGACATGATTCATCAACTTTGCTTAAATATATTTGATATTTTTCGTAATGATGTTCTACATTGTTCGATTTTTGAAAGCGAACGTCAAATTTGTAACAATTACATTGATAGCTCGTGGCGCCACCCATGACACGCTAGCTCTCTCGGTTCAGTCTCATTTGCGGAAGGGACACCTTCGGGGTACTATCACTCAGGTAAACACACACAGCGGTGTACGAGACGGAGGATGTTTACAGTGATTATAGCCAAGATTTGAGCGATGTGTCAATAGTTTTTGAGGAGACAAGAAGGATGTGGAGATGAAATAGAGAACTTGCAGAACATGGACTTAAGCCTTAAGACATGGAGATGAAGATTGGTCGCTTTCAAAACACAGAATAAGTGGAAATTACTCTGGAGTTGCTTATCCTTCAATTACTGTTTTAAATCGGCTTCTTAATTTGAGTAAAGGGGTTTTTGTAGCCTATTTGATTGCATACATGGCGGTCTGCGGCCCCGCCCCCTTCAGTAAACATATCGCTGTCAAAAGATGTTTATATAACATGTATAATGCTGTGCAGCCTTGTCGCTATCATGGAGTAGTGTTTAGAAGACATTATGTAAACAAGACATGACTTACCCTTTTGTGCCAATTTAGATGTCAAACAATATATAACATATTTATGCAAAGTTGATACAGTATATCATGTCAGGGACACTTTAACCTTGAGTCAAGTCTCAAGTCATGACAAAACAGGTCGATTCAAGTCCAAAGTCATAGGCTTGAAATGTTCGGGTCCTTACGAGTCATAAGAACCGTGTTGTGTTTACCAAACAAAATGCCATTTTAACAACGTACCAATCGATTACATTTAACAAATACAATGAATGCATTTTGAATTATTTTATTATTTAATCACTCAGGATGTCGTCAGTGCACAGAAATGTAATCCACACATTCGACGTTTTGTTCTTAAACCTGATTGGACGTTACACGATGCATTCAATGAGGCAGATTCGAAGGAAAAATATGTTGTCTTGCTGGAAATGACGTAATAACGATCACGTTGGTCGAATGCTTTGAATGGGGACTCATTTTGCTCGACACATTCGCTGAAAAAGTATTTTCAAGTCAACAGGCTAAAGTCCGAGTCAAGCGAGGAGTCCTGTGCGCTTGTCGGCACTAGGGTGGCGGGGGTATGCTGGAGCGAGGCGGGGTGGTGCAGTTACACTATGGGTTCCTTACATAATCAACTGCTCTATTACATAATATGTTGCTCTCTCCCAAGGTGCTAACCACTTGTGTAGCCTGCCGTCATCAGGCAGATATTCACCCCCTGGTTCCTTCTCACTTGATTTTCCTTTGCTTCACTTCAGTAACCTCATTTGGACCAATGGGGCTCATTTAAGGCCTCACAAACTCGAGTAACGTGAGCCATATGCTGGCATCAACAGAAAGTGCAACGTGACACAACCTGGATTCGTTAGACGTACCGTCTTTGTTCGAGCAGAACTAAAACACACTGACGCCTTCTGCTCACTTTTTCCAAATCATAACCTCGCTTATTATTGAGTATTGTCTCACTAAATCGGTTTTATAAGGTCACGTTATTGTTTTATGACGCATTGAGGTAAGCGAGATGAGCGTCGCGTATTAAACAAATGTGTGAGCAAGCGTCACAATCTGATAAACACTAGCAGCGAAAAGTTAATCATGAAAATATTGCAATAATTCCCAACCCCATGAATTTGCAGACTTTAGCCATTTCTGATTCTCCTGTCCAAAAATAGGCATTTTTTTGGAAGAAGCTGCACATCTCTCATCCACTTTTGTGGTTGTTTTTGGTGCCAGTCTTTGTGAATTTTTAAGGTTAGAAGTTCACCTCAAGCAAGCAGGACCTTTTGGAGGAGGAGGTGCAGACCTGCGTAGCCTACGGTGGCGCCTTGACGCAGCAGTGTCAAAAGTAGATATATTTATGTGCGGCTGGTCTCGGGGGCATCTACTCTATTTTATTTCTGTTATGAAATGCGCCGATTATCATTAAGAACTTGCAAGGAGCGATCGTATTGCAGTCATTCTATGACTCGGCTGCATGTGTCTTGGCCCAACGCTTCCAATTGTGCCAAAGGAGGGGAAATGTTGCAGATTTTCAGCATAAAGCGGGCCTTTTACAGGGCAAAAGTGCATCCAGATTCTTTTATCCTAACAGCTGTGAAATGAGTCTAGGAGTCTCAAGGACAGTTTACAATAGAATACAAACAGGAGTAGATACAAACAATTGCAATGCCAGCACTGGAGAGAGTGATTAGTGGCCAACGAAGGCTTAGCAAAGTCATCTGTCAGAAAGGTGGTGCAATGGGTGTAAACTTTTTTTACTTTGTACTTTGTCTAAAACAGAGTGGAAAATATTCCGCTCCTTACAGGCCCCAGCACGGTACGACTGGCCTTGTAGTGTCAACACGCCCTAAAAGCCTACTTAGATGAAAGAGCAAGTCTGACTTTATACCCACCAAGTCTTGCTGCGTTTTTTTGCTGCAGGGTTTTAATCCCATTTTCAGGTCGGCATACACATAGTGCACTGTATGGTAATTAATTAACCCCGCCCCTCCCCCTTATATAACCTCCAAACTTGCACACAACCTATTTAACACCCTGTCAGCATGGAGCACGACCCTGTCAGCTTAGCTACGGCAGCCACTGTAATGCAGTGAAGAGAAAATAGCAAACAAATGATCGACAAACAGAGTTTTTTCTCGAGTGTGTAAGATTCATGTAATGAGGGTCAGAGTGCCCTTGGCAATTCAGCCGTACAGGCAGGAGAAATAATTTAATTCATGTCAGAGGCAGGGAAGAGAACAAGCTTTCCATATCAAAAGAGGGCTCGAAGCATTTTGTTTGAGAGGCGCATTTGAAACTCCACAAATTCAACATTCTGTTTAAGATTAAAATTCTCAGCCTCGACAGGCTACTTGTCCTGACCGGAGTGTTAAGACAGCCCAGAGCACTGGATTTAGCACCTTAAAGTTTCTCTCCTGGGACTTCTGGGGGCAGTAAAAAACGTTTTTTAAAACACTCCTGATCAAAATGATAAGGCTAGTTGAAAAATTGCAAGAATTTACATTTTGCCCTGTTCCATCTTAACAAAGTACTAAGTAGAGCTTCAAAATGCAAAAACGCACTGTCATGGCCTCTTGCAGCGCGCCATGGCTCAAGTGGTGGACCCAAACAAATGTCACCGGCACTGACACCGAGGATCCCATTGGCTGTCCGTGAAGACACGGGACCATCCTCGGCCCAGATGAAGGTTGTTACTGGTACCGAGTGCAGTCCAATAACCATCTGACGGCATCTGCTTCTAACAGCAAAAAATGTCTTCAAGGGCCACAAAATTGCCCGTTTGGAATTTGCACAAGAGCACCAAACATGGGACATTGAGAGGTGGAAGAAAGTTTTATTCTCTGCTGAGAAAAAATGTAACCTTGACGGTCCTGATGGCTTCCAATGTTACTGGCATGACAAGGAGATCCCACCTGAGATGTTTTCCACACGGCACAGTGAAGGTTGTGCCATCATGATCCTTCGGTGGAACAATCGAGCTTCAGGTTGTGCAGGGGCGTCAAACGGCAGCTGGCTATGTGGAGATGTTACAGGGGGCGTCCCTCATGACTGACGGCCCTCGTCTGTGTGGTGATGACTGGCTTTTTCAACAGGACAACGCTGCACTTCACAATGCCCGCCTGAAAAAGGACTTCTTCCAGAGGAATAAGCTCACTCTTTTGGACCATCCTGCGTGTTCCCCTCATCTAAATCCGATTGAGAACATTTGGGGATGGATGGGAAGGGAAGTTTACAAAAACAGACATCAGTTCCCCAGTACCTCAGTACCCCATCCTCTGTTTAGAACAATGTCCTGACATCTCTCCCCCAAAGATTGTCTCATTCCACGGGCCAAGTGGCCACTAACAAGCTGTTTTGCCACCAGGAAGGCAAACTACCATACCGCATATTATCAGTCGTCACGCGCCGAGGAACAACCCTACAAGAAGCCCATTGTGACCACCCCCACCGGAGACATAAACAGGGACAGAACATTTTTAAACAGAAATGATCAAAAATGGTTGAGCTGTTTGTTGTACCACAGAGAGACACTGCAGCGTCAGCGGTCGTAATCGAACTGTGATCTGCTCCGTGTCACCGTGCCAGCTTTACTGGCTACAGTGGACTTAACACGGGACTATCCTCTCATCCACAGGATTTGCACTCACCGGAGAAAATGCCTATCAGATCAGACACATTAAGAGGCTAATTGTCCCCCTTGGGTTAGACTGTTCATTATCTGAGCCAGCGCACGATGCAGTGAAGCAGCAGTAGAAATAAAGGCCAAGGCACATTGACACATAATGACAGCAGTGTGCCTAATCACAAATCAGTGTTGTACGGCGCTTGAATATACTACCTCGCTTCCACGTTGACAAATAGGTAACTGCAACCGGTGAGTGTATAGCCCCCGCAATACCAAATCATCAATTTGGACCTCGTCTGCCCTTCTGTGGCTGCACCAAAACTTTGGAACAGGCTCCCCCTGCACATCAGAGATTCACAAACACTTAAGCACTTAAGAAAATCTACCTCTTTTCACTGGCATTCAACAAACACTGAACAAGCACACTGATTTTAATTTGGATATATTATAGTTTTTAGCTAAACTCACTGTCTTATGGCTCCATTTTATTTTTCTCCTTGTCTGTTTCGCTTGTGCAGCACTTTGGTCAACCCTGGTTGCTTTAAAGTGTGTAATATAAATAAAGTTGACTTGAGTTGTTATGTAAACTTGCAACATGTGCTAATTTGACCTTTTACCCCAGATACCAAAAGCATTCATGCCGAAACAATACTTACAGAAAAGTTGGAAAAATTAGTAATGGTGATGGATGCGAGATGTTTTACAAATCTGCAAAGAAAAAGATTGATTTTTTACTTGTATATTAGAAATAATAGAAATAATACTTGGCCTAAATAAACCAACTATATACAGTACATTTATATGATACATCCCAGTTAACTCAAAAGTTGCAATTTTCATCCCACAACCAGGAAAAGTGCAATAGAACTCTGCTCAAAGTCGGTATTTCTACTGGAAAACTGTTCGCCGAGTTGACTGAGATGGCGAAATTTGAGGAACTATGACTAATGTCGATACTTTGAGAAACTACAGTGAAACCTCGGTTAGCGCCATTAATCCGTTCTAGAAGGTCCGACTCAAACCGAAACATACACTCATTTTTCCCATTAGAAATAATGCAAATGTGGTTCATTTGTTGCGGACACCCAAAAATATTAACACAAAATACTTTTGTATAGTTAGTTTTACATGCAGAATACAATTCGAAATGCATATATACTGTATATATAAATATTTATTCCGTAGATTCCACTGTATAAGCCGCACCCACTCAATTTAGAGGAAAAAAAAGATCCGTTCATATATAAGCAGTCTACGTCTACGTCATGAAATGACATATTGTGGTGCGCACGAGTCCGTGAGGACCAGGCAGCTCTTTATTTGAAAGGAGCCAATCATGAGCTATGGAAAAACACACGACGAGCTTGTCAACCCATTGGAAATTGCAGGAGGTCATTACTCGATATAACAGTCTGACTCACGGTGTCATCTTACAAACAACATTAAACTCATCACACAGCAACTTAACACTCAAAAGGTACCTAGGAAATATACATTGCATGTACCAGTTACTTACATTACTTCAATTAACTTCCCATGTATTAGTATTCCTCCAAAACAGGCATCAAATTAAATTCAGGGTTGTGTCAAATATTACATTTGTTTCACACAATAAAGGCAAAAAAAACAAAAAACAGTCGGGTTGTTTGGCCCTGCCAACAAGGTGTCCCTTATTCATTTGGCAACCTTGGCAACTTGGCAACCTTACCAGTTAATTTGCCGATTTTTGTTTGATTATTGTTCAATATTTTTCAGCCCAGTCGTTGACAGTATCGCGCAAATGAGCTAGTTTGCCAAGCCTAAAGAGGAAGAAAAGAGACAAACAGCAAAGAAGAAAGAAAGACAGCTGTCATTTACTGTTTGAGTATTTAGCAGTAATACAGTGAAAATGAGAGGAAAAGTGAATATTTAAGTGAATATTTCAAGTAGATTTCGGTGTGCGCTCCTAAATTTTATGCTTGCACTTGTAAAAAAACATTTTTTTTTGGGGGGGGGCACTGTGCTCCTGTCAAAAAGCCCTGTATTAGTAAGAAAAAACCTGCATTAGTAATTAAATAACATTGCATTGTCTATCTTCACTGTAGCAACCACAACTGTCAATCTATTCATTTGGAGCGTTGGACTGACAATTCTTATCTGATCGATATTCAACTTTGCATCCACGCATCTTGAAAATTCCTTTTAACAAGAACTACCGGTACATGAATGCACCAGGTAGTTTAATCTCTATCCAATAACCGCGACACCTTTGTTGCAAGGAAAATAAAACGCTTATTTTACTCTTGTGTGCCGTGTTGGGATGTATTGGCGGGTTAACATTTAATACCATTCACCCTTCCCCTGTGCATACACAACAGAGCTACCCGCTGTGAAGCCGACAAATGATTCTCTTCTGCCTAGCCAATGTGTGTCATTATTTCCATGCACAATCGTGCCATGATGGGATTATGCTTTGTGTGTACAGCTGCAGTCACAGGATTAGGGATGACTAGGGATGATGGCAGGAGAGAAAACAGTTGTAACCAACTGCACAACACCACAAATAGACGCTTGGAATGTGGTTTTGGCGATGAGATGCAAAAGAGGAAGGGGTATAAGTATTAATGAACAGTGCGTCAGCTGTCATATGTAAAGGACGATAGCCCAGATCCTTGAATAGCATGTGCGTTTTCTTTATGTATTGTGAGGAAACGCAACAAGCTCATCACAACATGTCAGCTTCCTTTTCCTTGCTCGTGTTGTTGTTTGATGTTTGTGACTGCAGATAGAGGTGGGCGGGCAGTGACTGGCAGAAGTGGCACGTGATGACTGGGTTTGCAAGACACACCATCATCACGACTCTCACACCTCAGGCAAGCGTGCCTATATACTGTGCCAGAGCGGCGTGATAACAGCGCCTCGAAAGAAGCTGCAGATGAGGCTCCTAACGAGAGAAGCATCAGGGGAACAATGAGCGGCCATGCTGTTGCTAGACCGCTTTACAAGCGGGTGATGTAGTGCCATTATGGGCAGTGTCACAACAGCGCGGCTGTGCATTTTAGTTGCCATAATACTTATGTTTACGTAACATATGGCTACACTGTGGATCCCCCGCGTAGTCACGATTCAGCGTTCACAGATTTTGTTTTGTCAAAACATATTTTATTCGTGGGAAAACACACCATTTTGTGCTTAAAGTCTTCATAATGAAGTTGTTCATTGGTGGAAAAGCTATTTCATTTGCCCCACATTGGGAAAGCTTGAGTTGCACAGAAAGTCCTGGGATTGAATGAGTTCAACAAGAAACAAAAACACCAGGAAAAATGGAAAAAAAAAACTACTCTAATTTTATGAGCGTAATGTAGAAACATTAGAATAAAGTTCTAAAATTAATATCAAAAAATTGTAACGTTACGACAATTTTTTTATGAGCATATCATTGTGCTATGAGAAAAAAAAATTGATTTTGACAATTTTCATAATTATTTTCATAATATCATTAATAAAACAAAGAGCAATTTTGCAATTTTTGGAAAATTAGGTTGGCAAAAAGCTGCTTTATTATAAGAATAAAGTAAACATATTATGGGGATAAAATCATAGCATTATGAAAAAAAATGACCAAAAAATATTTGTATGAATTTTTTTCATTTTCCATGCCACTTGTCCTCACTAGGGTCACACGGGCTGGAGCCTATCCCAGCCGACTTTGGGCAAGAGTCAGGGTACACCCTGGACTGGTCGCCAGCCAATCGCTGGGCACATATAGACAAACGACCATTCACACTCACATTCATACCTATGGACCATTTAGAGTTTCCAATTAATATTATTTTTGGAATGCGGGAGGAAGTACCCAGAGAAACGCACGGGGAGAACATGCAACGCTAGCGACTAGGCTACTGCGCAGCTGGCACAGATAAGAAAACTTCAACTTGCTTGAGGAGGGTTCTTTATATGCAGTGAATCAGCTTGATATTTACACCATTACTCACACATCACCAACCAGCAGGAGCTTATCAACCCCGATGCCTCACAGTGCAACCAAAAATAACACACGTGGAACACACAATGTAATTAGACCACGCTTACACACTAATATACACACAAAGCAATACAATTTTGCACTCATGTATAACCCGCAAGACATGCTGGGAAGCCCACACGCACACTTCCCCGACAGGAAGTCACCCTGCATGCAGTACCTTGGGGGCTACACATTTGTATAAAATTGGATGGTTTTGCATGTATTCGAGGTGTGTCGAGGGCATCATCCAGCGAGAGTTCTTGCCAAAGAGCCAGACGATCAGCCGGTATGTTTACAAAGAGATCTTGCAGTGTTTGCGTCTTTCAGCGCACAGTTGCAACTTGTGCCTGCTCGCTTGGATTTGAAATATATCTTTTGTCACACCAGTCCCGGAACCTTTCTGACACACCTTGCATGCGTGCGTAAGCGTTTATTTCGATAGTTACGCTGTGTCTTCCACATTTGTCACTTGGTGTGTTATTTTTGCCTGCACCGTGAGCAGTGGTGGAGCCAGAAATGTTTCATTGGGGTGGCCAAGGTGAGACCATTACTCACATTGGGGCGGCAACAAGTTGATGCCTGAATTGTCCAGATCCTAGGTTCCCGAAGTGGCGTATGGGTACGCCGATAGTAACAGGGAGTACGTGAATAGAAATAAAAAACAATTAGCGCATACCACTCGCTATTACGAGTGCGCCTGAACGCCTCACAGCGCAAGGGAATCGAAGCAGAAAGGAGACACAGCACGAAGTTGGTAATTGCTCTGTGTGCATCATATGAACAAATAAGTACATTTGATGATTATTTTGTACATTAAGAGTGTTTAATCTTGAAGATTTCACTTATATTGGTTGTCCAATACCCGCACAGCGCAGCAGTGAAAACCAGCTGTCACTGTGAGTGGGGATTCCCCCCTGAAATCAGGCTTCGTCATTGGTTGTATGTATTATTTTTACACTTCAGATACTGCTTTATCATGCTGCTACAGAGAGCTTCCAATATTAACAGATTTATGTGCTGAATCACGCTTCAGAAATGAAGTCAAAGTCAACATAGTGAAAAAAGTTGACCGGAGCCGACCAACGTAATCATGGAAAACTAACCTACCGCTTGCAGTTCATGCACGACGCGGTTTTATTGACAGCTCCTCCCACGGAAAGTTGTGTGCTGCAGTGAAATGCGTCCAAGCGGAAACGGCGGTTAGGCTGAACTAATGTTCTGCGTCACAGAGCCGCGTTTGTCAAACTTGCCCCCTATAGCCGTGGGGTGAACGAGGGCGGCCACCCGTAGCTCCGCCACTGCCCGTGAGTGAGGGAGGCGTTTGGTTTTATGACCTCCTGTTGGTTTAAATAGACATTTTCAGGGACGTCTCAATTACTTGTGGGTTTTCCGACATTTGCGGGTGGTCTGAGAAGGCAACCCTGCGAATCCAGCTGCCAATGGAAAGCTTATTGGTGTGTGTGTGTCTTTGGGGAGTGGAGGATTTCCAAGGGAGAAACACTGTGCTAAACTGACGAAAGAAAGGGGATCAAGGGAAAGTCTCTCATTAACACACATGAGCCAACGTCATCCCTGTGCCTCATTAAGGCCAACACCACCCACACTTCTGAGAGCAAAAAAAAGTAACCTCGACATCAGTGTGTCAGAGAGCTTATCCATAATAGTCAGAGCAGGCTATGCCAGTGAATCAGCCACTTATCCACAGCGGCCATCCAGTGCAATTTTGCACTCCCATGTGGAGCAGGTATTCAGAGGAAGTGCTTAAAAGCTTGTGCAAATGTACGTATTTCAAAATCCACATCTCGATGCAGACGGCTTTGGAATGACAATGCCACAGCCTGTGATTCAGTTTCCACACACTGAATAGCAAACGTCTCGGGTCAGTTGGTTACTACAGTCGTATAGGCCGCCGTGTGACAGTGAATTTATCAGAATGATCTAACCTGCCTGCAGTGTAGGGTCTGCATGATGCAGCCTAACCCCCCACCCCCACCCCACAACACACAGACAAAAAGCTTTGCATGCAATTACTAAATTAGCCGAGAAATTAATTTCAACTCAGTGAACTGACACAGAAATGCACTGAACTGCTAATCTGGGAGTGGGATGGCTGAAAGTCCTCTGGAATTCAAAGTTTAATGGATTAATGATGTCAAAGCTCTCAAGTGGATAGGACTGCTCCTGGAGAATGTCTACTAGTAGCAGCTGCTGCAGTGGGGAGCAATTCACTTGATGGCTGGACGTCCCAAAGAGTCAAAAAGAATGACACAGGGACACATTTCAGCATCTTCTGTTTAACATACAAAGTGTTTGCCCCCTTTCTGATTTCTTTTTTTTTGTTTGGATGTTTGTCACACTTAAATGTTTCAGATCATCAAACAAACTTAAATATTAGTCAATGACAACACAACATGACATGAACCCCATCAGCAGTGTAGTCCATCAACAGTGACTTACCTCCCGCTTGGTCCCGTGAGCCCAGTTCCGGTCGGATTTCGGTGATTTAGAAACATAGTTCCAGTTAGTTGCTGGAGTTTGGCTTTTCAGAACAATATGTGTTGGAAAGAGTAATACATTTGCATGACAAAAATGCACAACAATAGACAGCCGATGATGATTAATATTTTTGAGGAGGCATTTTTGTCATGCAAATGTGCTACTCTTTCAAACACATATTGTTATGAGAAGCCAAACTCCTTACTTAAGTAAGCCCAGCAACTAACTGGAACTACGTCACTCATCACCAAAATTCGACCAGAACTGGGCTCACGGGACCAAGTGAGGGGTAAGTCACCTTTCAGCTGGGGATGTCATACAACTTCTTGTAAAAATATCTGAACTATCTAATTAAGGGAGAAAAAAATCCAAACCTACAAGGCCCTGTGTGAAAAAGTGATTTACCCCCTCCCCCTGTTAAAACACAACCGCAATTAATTGAGATCTATCAGTTGGGAAAAGCCATTTCTAAAGTTTTGGGACTCCAGCGAACCACAGTGAGAGCAATTCTCTATGGCGAAAACATGGAACAGTGATGAACTTTCCCAGGAGTGGCCGGCCTACCAAAATTACCTCACTTGCCTCAGTTAAGGTCAGTGTTCATGACTCCACCCTAAGAAAGACACTGGGCAAAAACAGCCTGAATGGCAGAGTTCCAAGACCACAACCACTCCTGAACAAAAAGAACATTAAGGCTCGTTTCAATTTTGCCAGAAAACATCTTGATGATCCTCAAGACCTTTGAGAAAATACTCTGTGGTCTGACAAGACAAAAGTTGAAGTTTTTGGAAGGTATGTGTCCCATTACATCTGGTGTAAAAGTAATGCCGTATTTCAGAAAAAGAACATCATACCAACAGTAAAATATGGTGGTGGTAGTGTGATGGTCTGGGGCTGTTTTGCTGCTTCAGGACCTGGAAGACTTGCTGTGATAAATGCAACCATGAATTCTGCTGTCCTGAATCCTGAAGGAGAATGTCCGGCCATCTCTTGGTGACCTCAAGCTGAAACCAACTTGGGTTCTGCAGCAGGACAATGATCCAAAACACACCAGCAAGTCCACCTCTGAATGGCTGAAGAAAAACAAAATGAAGACTTTGGAGTGGCCTTCAAGCTGGAAAACCCTCCAATGTGGCTGAATGACAACAATTCTGCAAAGATGAGTGGGCCAAAATTCCTCCCCAGCGCTGTAAGAGACTCATTGCAAGTTATCACAAACGCTTGATTGCAGTTGTTGCTGCTAAGGGTGGCCCAACCACTTATTAGGTTTAGGGGGCAATCACTTTTTCACACAGGGCCATGTAGGTTTGGATTTTTTTCTCCCTTCATAATAAAAAGTTTAATTTAAAAACTGCATTTTGTGTTCAGTTGTGTTGTCATTGACTAATATTTAAATTTGTGTGATGATCCGAAACATTTAGGTGTGACAAACATGCAAAAAAATAAATCAGGAAGGGGGCAAACACTTTTTCACACCACTGTATAAAAAATGTAAAAAGAAAAACATTTTATGATTTAAATGCATTTAAGGGTGAGAGACATGTTCATGGCTAACAACCTGGTTTGAAGTGAACAATGGCAATTGAAGAGAGAAGAGGTGGGTTCTGGAGATGAATCTAATATAATAATTACATCACTTTTAGTGCAAATGTTGATCCAAAATCGGAGGGTTTGGAGATGTTGTGCCAAAAATAGACCTTTTTATGGGAGTATAAATGACTTGTGAAAAGCAGTGATCTACTGGAATGCCATCACAAAATATTTATAAATCCCTACACAGCTACTAGCTGTGGAAGTTTCTAGTGCTGTAACACGACCGCATTTTGTCAAATTAATCCTGTAACAGGACCGCATTTTGTCATGATGACGCACAACCAGAGACTCATAAGCACAAGCAGGCGAGCTTTGGAAAGACTGGTAATTATGGACTCTTTCAAGCAAAGCAAATCACCAGAACTTTGTGTGGCTTGATTGTAGTGGGGAGAAAAAAAAAAGAAAAAAAAAAGAGTATCTCCAAACTGACTCATTTTCAGGGGCGTCTGCAAGTTGATGCGTGTTTCTCCAATCAGAGCGGTGGCTGAAGAAGAGTGTGCTGTGCAGCAGCATCTAGCGAGAAAGAGACAGTGGGAGAGAGAGAGAGAGAGAAAATAAGGGAATTGAAATGACGCCAACAGACTTGAGCAAATGTCAATGTTTCCATGCATGCAAGCTTGTATGGCAGCTGAAGCTGAAGAGATTATCATAACTGGACAATGTGTCTTCATTAAAAGAGCTGTCTACTTGTTGATCCCATTGCATTGTAAATGTATCCAGCATGTCAGTTTAAAAAGAAGTGGCAGTAGCAGCTGAGGTGAACAAAGTAAAAATTTGATTAAGTCAACTTCACTCTGCTTGCCGCATCATTTCATTCCCCGACAATGGTTTTGCGGGGGAAAATAAATACCCTGAATGCATGAAATCTGAGTGAACAGGACAAACAAAGCAGGCAAAAACAACCTTGCTCAGGGGGAGCAGACGCAGAGCCGACCTGGTCCTCCTAAGTCCTGTTGCGTGCGTTTCTCACCTGGCAAACTACCTCCCCCCCAGGGTAGGTGACAGAGGTCATGAGCACTGGGTGGTGGACCTGATGCGAAAGCTAAGAGCCATGGGGGAAACTGGGACGACCAACACAATCATCATAATCAAGCGCATCTTTATTTGCAGGACCCCCATTATGAGTAACCATAGAGACAATCGCAGGGAGAGGGTAGGGGCCGTGCACTTGCCTTAGGGCTTTGTGCAGCATTGGAGGTCAGCGCAGTGGGCTTCAGAGGTGCAAACCATAAGCATGAATGTAGCCTTAGCAAACAACTAAGGAAACCGTAAATTACGCACTATAAGCTACATGCTTTGAACCCTGTGGCTTAAACAATGATGCGGCTGATTTATGGCTAAAAGACACTCTACCGTTCCCATGATCATTAAAGTGCCAAAACAGAAAGTAGTGCATTTCCACAGTAGAAGCTAATATCACGTTTTGAAGTCTTACGTAATGATTGGGTTTTGATCCAACAAATCTTAAGTAAGTTTCATCAAGTGTGGAATTACTGCAGTCTCTGCTTGGGCTACGGCAGCTGTTTCCAATGAAAAAAAAACATTGCATGTCTCTCTTTTAATGAAGACACATTATCCAGTTATGATAATCTCAAGTGACGCTGGGAACACTGAGTGCAGGTACGATTGCAAGGTTTATAGCGTGTCTCTCTGTGTAAAAATCCCATGTTATAACATGGACACCTGGGGATTGTGTGTAATTTACGGTAAAACATGATTGATGATCTGCGCACTTCCATACTTACACTTAGCATGTTGAGTGCATTTGTACAGTTCTTTGACGTCTGTGATGACAATTACTTTACCTTGTTTACATTTTCCAACTATTTGAACTTTCTTCTCATAATTTTTTTTTTGTAATATTATGACTTTATTTAAAATTATGACTTCCTTCTCATAATATCATAACTTTCCCTTCCCATTACTGTAATTATCAAAAAAAATACTTATTCTTGTAAAACTACTATTTTTTACCATTGGCTTACAACTTTTTTTTCTTGATATTTTGACTGAATGTGCTGCGGGCCAATAAAAAAATTAGCCGTGGGCCGCACTTTGGGCACACCTGGTCTATATAGCTGTTGCTGCGCCCCTCTAGAAAATCAGGTTTGTGTAGAAGTGAGAGTTAAGCTTGTTTGAGTGAGAACAATGCATCTATTGTGCGGCTGCCTCTTCCAGTATACAGCATATATCTATCAGTCAATGTTGTGCACATCTGATTGTGCTATGTGAGTGTGTGTGTGTCAAGCAGGCCCTCTATGAAAAACTATTAAACTGAAAATGCACTGAGCTAATAGACTGAATCTAAAGGTGTAATAATAATATCTAACAGCACTCCAAGTGACATTCCCTGCTTCCTTGTCGATCAGTAATTTTAATGTTCTTGTGAAATGAGAAACAACACAAAAAAAAAACAATGAGACAGAAAAATGTGATTTAAAATGTCAGGAAATCAAAGGCATATCCCGTGTAAGGTTACCTTTGGCATCTGGGTTGTGAGTCATGCATGGGCAGGGGTAAAGGTCAGCCTCCATGCTTCTGTGACAGTGCCCATCATGCATGATCATTCGCCACTCGGGGGTGAATGGTGCGCATCCTATCCCGTATTTAGTCAACATGTCACATCTCATCCGTGTGTGTGTGTCAGCTGTGTTTCATGTGGGACTCGCGTGAGAACGTTAGTTTGACCCACTAAATGTGGACTCAATATTGCATGTCCGTGTGTTCACCGGTGCAACGGGAATGCAGGCTACATGAGCCTGGATGTGCGAGCGTATCTATTATTACTCCTCACACACCTCAGGCGCTTGTGCTGGACGAACCCTGATCACAAAAAATCACCTCATTTCATTTCTCTGTCACATCAGACGGCAGCAAATGACACACAGGCACAGAGGAATTAAGCAGTAGTTTCCCTGGAGGAGAGTCTTATTCATATACAGTACATCTCCACCCAAAAGCTTATCAAATGTGGCACGTCTGCAGACGCTTTTTCCAATGGCTACTTCAGTTCTACGCCCCGGGCCTAATCATAGGCGCATGACAATGGGACCCCTGCGACAGCGGCTTTACTGAGAGCAAGGCATATTTGATTTCAAGTGGCTGCCTCTTCTGAAGCCCCCCCCCCCTCCTTATTTAACAGACCAACTCAAATTTAGATCACGCTGGAGCTAAGGGCTCCTGTAACACAAATGTTCCTGTTTTTATTACATCGTCTGACCTGGGCACAGCAGCGTGTGGATTCAGAATAAGTGCTTCAATTTCACCCAAAAGGAGTTAAATGAGCAATAAATCTCATTGGGCGAGGGGGGGGAAAGGGAAGGAATGAAGTCCTCTTTCATGCTCCAGTCTCCAATGGTATCCGCGGAAACATCAAAGAGCCCCCTCCCCCTCCCGGCCTCCCATCAACTCCTCTCGGCACCAAAATCGAAGAAAGCAAAGCACTCAGAGGATTATTCTCCTCCAATCGCATGTGGTCACACTCTCCCATTAGACTACTGTGTATGTGTGCTGGGGGGTGGGGGGGGAGAGAGAAGAAGCCGTAGATAGAACAAGGTGAGGAGCAAAATACAATCAAAGGTTCGGTTAATACAGAAATGGAAACAGAAATGATGACTTCCAGGGTCTAAGCATCACCATCATAAAACCTTTATTAAGTGTAAGTAGGTAGCATTCCTAATTACCATACGTGTCAAGTGTAAACAGACACTGCCAGAAAATAAATAAAATTGCAAGTTTGTTTTTTTAAACAATGGAACCCCCTTTCCATTTACAGTAACCTTGTAAACTGTGAAAAATACTTTAGTTTTTAAAGGTAAAAAACTGGCAGGTCGGTCGCCAGAATTTGACCATAAAATTGTTATTTTTACTTTTGTCAAGCGGCTGTTGTAAACTGCAGCGTTGTCCCGTTGAAAAAGCCACTCCTTACCACACAGACAAGGGCCCTCAGTCATGAGGGATGCCCCCTGCAACAGCTCCACATAGCCATCTGCCGTTTGACGCCCCTGCACAACCTGAAGCTCCATTGTCCCACTGAAGGAAATGGTGATGATGTGCCGTGTGGAAAACATCTCAGGTGGGATTTCCTTGTCATGCCAGAAATGTTGGAAGCCATCGGGGCTGTCAAGGTTACATTTTTTCCTCATCAGAGATCTTCCACCTTTCAATGTCCCATAGTTGGTGCTCTCGTGCAAATTCCAAACAACTGCAATTTTGTGGCACTGAAGGAGAGGAGGCCTTTGAAGACATTTTTTGTTCTTAAAACCCTTCTCTTGCAGATGCCATCTGATAGTTAGTCCTTCAAAAGGGAGAACGTTTTATTTTTACCTGGGCCATCAAGAGATCATGACAGTGTGAATACCTTTAGGTAAATGTTTTATGTAAAATGGGTGGATTGGATCCTTTGAGTATTTCTGCAGACAGGAAATGCTCACCATTTTAGATAGAAATACTTGGAGTTAAGAACCAGCCCACAATCTGGACACCTGTCTAGCATTAAAAATAAATAAATAAATAAATAAATAAACATACATGCCCACAATAGCTCTATGAAAATACTGAGTTCCTAACCTCGGATAAAACCAGGGTGCTGGGGGAAAGAGGATTTCAGTCCTGCATTTACAGATAATCTTTCGGACGAAGCCAGGCAAGAGAAACCTAGAAACTGTGTTAACAGAATGAAGAGAGAAAAGACCATCAGGCACGCTTATCTCAGACTGACTCCTGGCTACCCAATCTAGTCAGATGAATAGAGAGGTTTTAACCTAATTTTTTTTCTTTTTTTTTTTTTTTTGCATTCACCACTGCTGCTGCGTTTGCATGACAGCAGCAGACAGTCTGGTTTAAAAAAAAATAGTAATGGAATAAACATTACAAACCTGAAAGCACACAGCTGGATGTTTATGACAGTGTCTTGCTCACCATGAAACACATCATCTTAAAATATTTCACATTTTTTTCCTCCAACATGGACTTGTGATGACTCATCAGCAAGAACGTGATGAAGAAATGGGAGAAAGTGTGTATTAAAGTTCTCTTATCCAACACTGCCCCCTGTTGGAATCATAAAGCAGCGACGAAGCAATAAGATTGTCTCTATTTTCTCATTGCTTATCGCAACTAACATCTCATGAATAAATTGAATAGCAGGTTGTGCAAATGCATTCAAACCCTGTGTTTTATATGAAAAACGGTCACCAAACTCCAATTTTAAATTTTATCCTTAATTTTTATCCTATAATCATCGTCATTACATATTGTTGCTTGTAATCAACTCTGGAAATTCTGATTTTTGTTGACTAGAGCAGTGTTTCCCAACCTGTACGGAGTCAAGGCACAGAATTTTACATGAGAAAAATCAGTAATTCTGCTGTGTGAGTGAGAAGTGTGGGCGGATGCATTCAAATATAGAAAGTATTGATACCAAGAGTGTGTGTGTGTGTGTGTATATATATATATATATATATATATATATATATATGTTACATTGTATGCCATAAAAAGGAATAACTGTATTATTTTGTTGTTATGTTCTCTTATATTGTATTATTTTTTTGTTGCCTTAAATCAGAGGTGTCCAAACTGTGGCCCAGGGGACATTTGTGGCCCTCAGCGCATTCTAAAAATATAATTTTACAAGAAAAATAATTTAAAACAAACCTACAACAAAAAGGGCAAAAATCAGCAGGTAAGCAGGAAGTCAAAATATTAGGAGAAAAACGTTTTAATCTAAGAAGAAAAAGTATGCAAGTATGTAACTGCACTCAAGGCAGTTATTTTCTCCCCCCAAAATTACATAATATTATGAGGGAAAATAACATCATTTTACTAGCATAAAGTTGAAATATTAAGTACAAAAATTTTTAATTAAAAAAATAAATGAAATGATTTCTTTGTCATAATATTATGAAAAACAAAACAAAATAAAGATGTAATTTTCGGAAATTGGGGGAAAAGTTATAATATGGGAATGAAGTCATAATATTACCAGACAAAATTCACAAGAAGAAAGTTGAAACACTGTAGTTGGAAAATAAAGATAAAAAAGAAAAAACAGCAAAAATGTGAAGAAAAGAGCCAAGATCGAAGTTCATAGTAATAATACACTTTTTCTCCTATATCACAAAGCTGAGATTCATTTTTTTCTTGAACTATATATAACTTCTCAGCATATCTACATGTGTTGCTCTGCAAAACATGACTCTTGCATCCTTTCATTTTTCAGTGTGTGGCCCTCGGTGGAAAAGGTTTGGACACCCCTGATAAAAAGATGCAATGCAATGTCACCTACCTGACCCCAATGATTGCATACAGTACATACATTGATGTATGGGCAGCCACGTGTTTTGGTTTTTGCAGGTGTATATATTCTACTAAGGCATTCATGCAGAGGAACAAGTACAACGTTCTGGAATAGACATCTCAGTCCCCAGACCTTTATATTACTGAAAATCTGTGTTGTGATTTAAAATGGGATGTCCATGCTCGGAAACCATCAAACTTGACCAAACTGGAGATGTTTTGTAAAGAAGAACGGTCAAAAATACCTTCAACCAGAATCATTGGAAACTATAGGAAGCGTTTAGGGGCTGTAATTTTTGCAAAAGGAGGGTCTACTAAATATTGATGTAGTTTTTCTGTTGAGGTGGCCAAATTTATGCACCTACCTACTTTTGTTTACATAATTATTGCTATATGATGCATTTACCTGAAATTGTTGATCCAAACAACCAGTGATTTAAAAAGGAAAATCTTGAAAATGATCAGGGGTGCCCAAACTTTTGCATACCACTATAAGTGCCGTGGTACGGGGTTGGGAATCACTGGACTGGAATAATACAAAAGAATGGTGAGATAGTTGTGTTAAAAGTGATAAATTCCTAGAATTTTAATAACCCTTATTTGACAAGCCCTT
The DNA here is from genome assembly GCF_027744805.1 of Dunckerocampus dactyliophorus. Taxonomy (NCBI): domain Eukaryota; kingdom Metazoa; phylum Chordata; class Actinopteri; order Syngnathiformes; family Syngnathidae; genus Dunckerocampus; species Dunckerocampus dactyliophorus. The sequence continues at coordinate 5,639,325 of NC_072820.1, forward strand.
GATAAGCCTTTGGAATTGTTTTAGGGTGATGGTGTCTTACCTAAACAGGTTCCACTCAGTCCCACAAAAGGGATGAAGTTCTTCCTTGTGTTGAGTTTGTAGATTTTTAAGAGCCAGTCTCAGTTTATCCAAACATTTGCAGAGTTTTAATTGCAAGCTGGAGAGACACATAACAAATATAAATGTCTTACAATGGCAACAAAAAAACAGTAGAAGTGATGGGATTGTCACACATCGTTGCAACGGGATTGAACATCCTTGGAGTTATTTTTGAAAGAGTCTAGTCATACGTGCAAACTTGCTTTCTTGATATACTGTAGATTCTTTCACGTTAGACAGGACCTGAGAGGGGGATATTTCGCCCAAATGTCCCAGAGCTTTGCTCTGATTTCCTGTTCATGATGTCCTGTGTGGCAGAGATAGAGAATGTTTTGTTTCTCTCTCTATGTGGGACCTGAAGGAAGTCCACGACTGCACAGGTGGGCTTCGGACGCCTGCGTCTTAATGCCCTTTTCTCTGCTCGGGTCTTAGGTGTAGTCAGACCTTCACAGATTCGAGAGCAAGCTGTGGTGATTCCACAGAAGGACGGATCGTCGGAATGGGAAGATGTCTCCGAGCTGCCCTCTGATGGAGAGTCTCTGAAGCAGGGTGGAAGCAGCCTTCTTGCTGTGGCTGCAGGGTTTGTTGTGACAGGCACACCGTTACATAGAGCAGCTCCATTGCACGAGAGTGGAGCAGCAAAACAGGACGTCAGAGTCTCCACTTCCTCAATGGATTTCATCTTACGTCGCCTCCTCTGCATGGGGACAGGTTGAGACAACGAGGGAGAGAGGCGAGAGAGGTTGTTTATGTAAGATTTTACTTTGTGCAATTGATCAGAGCTGTTTTTTAATATGCTTTAGCAGGTATACTAGTAAATGTACTCAATAAACTCTCAGGTGTTGAGAAACACAAAAAGTTTACCATCAAGTTTGCCACTACTATACACAGTCGTCCCTCGAGACTTTGCGGTTCGAATTTCGCGGCTTCACTGTATCATAGTTTGTCACGGTTTGTGGTTGACTATATGCATATTTAAGTAAATTTTACATCTTCTTGGCCAAAATTAAGCATTTTCAAGTATAAAAATGGCTAACTTAACAATAATATAAATATAAGGCATTCAGAAGACTCGTTCAAAAATGTGAGATGCAGTATTCTACGCTGTTCACTAGGTGTAGGTAATGTTACACAATAGCCACCAGGAAGTACACTGTCCAGAAAAACAACAACAAAGAACTAGGCCACCAATCAATATCGGCTAATTTCGGTAAAAAAAAATACCTTTAAAAGCAGTTTACAAAAAAGATCGGCGTGCGGCAGAAAACCCTTCACATGTGCCGTGTCACGTAGGGTTGCCAACACCCGTATTGAACCGACAAGGGACGCACTTTGTCCCGTATTGCTGCGAGAATTAACATGAGTTTGTACAACCTCAGTGGTTTCAGGACATTTTGGGAAAAAAAAAATGTATTATCATATCAGTGCCCTCACCTCCCGGAGAGCGATTAACAGGCACACATTTTGTCCACTGAACACGCCACCCGCGCTAGCAAAAAGGTGGAGCGAGAAAGGGAGGGGGTGACAGCACTGTGTTGTGCTTGCGCACACAAGAGTAATTATTGCACGTTAATAGGGCTCAGAGTCTGCCTTCGCTACCTCAAAGTTAGGGCACAAATCTAACTCCATAGACGTGCACCTCCAAAAAAATCGTTGAGCCATGACAACACCGCTCGTTAAGGGTATATATACACACACACACGCGCACACACGCACACACTATATCACGCTTGTTTGGGAGGGGGGTACATCTTGTGCAGGTTAACAGCCATGACCAGGGATCTCGGTCTCAAAAAAGTTGGTGACCACTGGGCTACACCAATCCATGCCAGGGTGTTTGATCACTCCCTTATCAAACCTACTGCCGTTCGACTTTTCTTGCATATTTGTTTACAAGCTTTGCCTAGCTGTCACTGGTGGCAGCTAGCCAGCTAGAGTTATCCTCCTAACTTGTGGTCTTTGGACTCCAAATGTGACTTTTTAACCACAGTGACATTTTGTTTTTAAAACAAACAAACCATGTGGTTAGTTTGGAGCCCGTTTTTGTCCCACTGGCAAGTGGCTATCACGTTCATGGGGCACGTACTGACTTTTGTCACTGAACAATTTTGCTCTTATGTTGTCATAATACTAATTATGTCTTGTCCTCAAAACACTATTAGTTTGTGGTTGTTTAATTAACATAAACACATCGTGTGTCCAGCCTTATGATGGTGATACTATGACAGGGGTCTCCTATCTCACCAGGTGATTTTGAGCAGCTCACCAAAGGGTTTCGAAGAATATTTGCTTCAACTCTCATTAGTTTTTTTTACTACAACTGTTGAATTCAGACTTTATTCCTTTAGATAATGACAAATGAGCACAAAATAGTATAAAGACGATGGCCACACTGTTTGAGTGGAGATCTGCTTGGTAAATATAGTCGTGTACAATTGAAATGTTGCCAGTCATAAATAAAACACAAATAGTTGACAACTCTAATAGTGATGAAAGTTGGACACCCCTGCAACCTGGACACTCAGCTTACTCTCTTTTAAGTTAAGCAGGACAGATTTCTATTTAATATAGATATTTATTTGTATTATTTTATTCTGTTTATTGTACTCTACAGTTAATCCATGTGATCAGTATCGGTCAATGTCACTCATGGATGATCAGTATCAGAATCGGCAGCATAAAACCCTGATCAGAGCATCCCTACAAGGAACTCTCCAAATACTAACGTGTGAGTCTATGTTATGTCTTACTTCTCTTATTATGTCTACTATACTGGGTAATACGAATGTTAAGTTGACTGTAGCAGATTCTGAACTGGTGGTGGGGAAACATTTTCAGTGGGTCCAAAAAAATAAAAAAAAATCGTGTAATGACCCAATGTCTGAATGCACCTCAGGTCTGTGCAGTTAGGGGCGACTTGGCCAAGCTTGAACAGGAGGGGAAGGACATCGAGTGTGACCGTAATGTGCTGTCTGTCCAACACGCCGCGAGATCGCCTTTATATCTGCTGCAGAAGAGTGCGCTATAATGAGACGAGCGCATCACCACTCCAGCTCACGTTGTATTACAATTCCGCCCACAATAAAGACTCACAGGTACAGTTTCATGCCCACTTTGATCTATTGACCCAGGCAGAGGGGTGGTCCACAGAAAAAATGGACCTCATATTATTATTAAGCTTCTCTGCTGAGTTAATCAGACAAAAGTGAATTGTACTTTGTGTTGATGTGAGGAGTTGAATCAGAGCTGCAATGCTTGCAACACATTAGAACGTAAGCGACCTTTAGGCAGCCGCGTAATTGTTGCAAAAGATATTTAAAAAAAAAAAAGAATATTTAAGAAACTTGAGTTGAAAAACGTCCGCAATTCAGGTTGCTGCTTGTTGCTGTGGAGTGATGGTGGATCCCGACACCAAACCAGGTCAGAACCACTGGACTATAGGGGTGTTATTTCATATCTAGAGGGCTATAATAATGTTAAAAACTGTATTTTCAAGGTCGTAAACAGGTTTTCTATGCTCCAACTATGAAAATATTAAATATTTACCTTTCTGTTTGCTTGACTCTCCTCATGGTGAAGACTTTCTGGATCTGCAAATACATATATACAGTATAGTTCAACTAAATGCAAACAAGGAATGTATCAAATGTCCAGTGAATCTGTACCTTTGGTGGTGACCACCTGGAATGAGTTGATGAGTGGGTAGGATGCACTCCTCTTCAAACCAGAATCATCACAGGACGTGAAATGCCTAAAGATGACATTGTCATGATTGAGGGTAATGACTGCACCAAGAAACTTGATTGCATCAGTCACAGCAGGTGGATACTGCCATTTTTATCAATAGCAAGGATTAATGAATGGACACTATCTTTCAGTGTTTCATGTTGCATGTTATTAACAAACCCAATGCATGTATTTGTGTACCTTTCAGGACAGCAGGAGGTGTAGTTCTTTGCTGTAGGTGGCTCTGGACCTGCATGTGGAGGTGTAATGGAGATGCGGCAGCGGTTGGCAAACAGCGCCAGGGTGAAACACAGACTCAGCAGCAGACACAGCAGCAGGTAGTTCTGCCTGTCGGACACCTGTGACACAGCCCACATCCCACCATGGTGCCAAATATAATTTTATCTTTCATTTTATCTTTGCAAAATCCCCCTTCATTTGCATGGATCTCAATGACAAATTGAGGCAAATGTTTTTTTATGAACGTGTGCAATTTGCTGCTGGTCCAAATTACAATTGTGAGGTAGAAGTGCGTGTTCCTCTGAGTGAAACTGTAGTTAGACACATAGATTAATCTGGTTCTATTAAGACGTTATCTTTTATCTCATTAGACCGTATCAGTGTACTTAATATTGTGGCCGGTGTTAACTGATTAAGAGGCTTTATGTACCTCGTTCTGCAGCTGGCTGACTTTATCAGACAGGTTGAGAACCATCTGAGTCATATTCTCCAGCTGGGCTTGCAGCAACTGAATGGACTCCGTCTGACGCTGGTCCTGCAGGAGACGGAAAATAAAGCATTTGACCGTAATATGTGGCATAATCCAAAATTAGAATACATCTACAACCATTACATCCCAGAGTGGCCTGAGAGCAATCAATGTAAACTACCGCTCACCTGCTCCTCTGCAATTCTGGAGGTGTTCTGGAGTTTAATTATGGTTTTGTTGAAAGCCTTCTGCATCTCCTCCATCTGCTTACGATATCTAAGATAAAGTATTAAAAAAAGCATCAAATGCATTGCAAAAATCACTCCATCAAAGAAAATTCACTGTTTTAATTTTCCCCCGCACCTCTGGCTGAGCTGCTCCAGATAGCGTCCGCTGAGCGACATATTCATCTCCAGAGCCTTGATGCGGTTGTTGAGCCGCATGAACACAGACTCTTTCTGGCTGGAGCCGTGCACTGGGTTACCATTCTGTTCTGTGCCATTTGGAGGATCTGCGTAGATGTCCGAGAGAGATGGTGAGGGGGACGTTGAGGGCAGAGGCAGGAGTCCAGGGGTAGCCACATCTTCCTGGAGGTCCTCTGTTTTGGAATCTGTGGGGACTGCAGCACCACTAGGGGGCTCTAGTTCTGTGAGTGTGTGTGTAGGAGCTAGGGAAGGCTCAGTGGGAGCAGTGTCACTGTCAGGAACAGCCTCTGGGTCTGGGTGCTGCTCTATAAGAGGAGAGGCAGTCTGAGACTCACCTGTCATATCAGGGTTAGCGATGGAATCGTTTACCACAATGTCAGGCTTAACTTCTACTGGTGCTTCGGTCCCATCAGCCACTGTGGTACTGATGACTGAGCTACTGAGAGGTAATGAAACGGCTGCATGCTTGTCCACAGCCAGAATGTCCTGGCTCTCCTCTGAGCTTAGCGTTTCAGAAGAAAGCAGTGGTGTTTCAACAACAGTGGAGCTGGCAGCAGATGAATCAGTGGCACTGGGTTTAGGGAGGCTTGAGGTTTGACTAGGCTCCAGCAGAGGAGGCTTGGACATCAAGTCATAATGAGATTCTACTACAGCGTTCTCTGGAGGCTGTGGTGCTTCTGAAAGGCTGGCTCCTCTTTCTGGCTCCCTCGCAGGCGG